>NC_083770.1:46090961-46200961 GCF_963514075.1 Conger conger | reverse complement strand
ATTCAGCACAGAACGGCACGGGAGGGCTCTGTTGTGAGTGTGAAATGATATGCATAACCCCTGCGGTCTCCCGCTCTTCAGAGCAGAAAGTACATCTGTACAGAAACTTCTGGCTGCATCCCACAAAGAGGCTGAGAGTCTTAAACACTCTTGCGAATCGCCTCTCCTTTATGAATCCAGAGATAAATGAGGATTTAGTTTATGTGTGAAGATTTGATCTCTCTTTTTAAAACTGCGGCTGAAAGGAGCTCTGTTGTCTACAACTCCCGCGGAGATAAGGAGTCTTTTTTTTCCCTTTTCTTTCAACTCCGCCCCCTGAAAGGACCGTCCTTCCCTTCCACACACTGTGACCTTCAAGAAATCTGCCCGGCTTTTGCAGATGGGCGTCCAGCTGAGTTTCAAATTAGACTCTTTGTATCTTTGTAAATACCCTCCGAGCCCCCTTCCCCATTTCCCCCCCGCACAAAGCCGATCGGGGTCAGACATATGAAAACGCTGAGAGCCCTCCCTCCATCCCGTGCCCCTCATTTTGAAAATGAGAGTTGGCGGGCGGGGGGGGGGGCAGGGGGGGGCGGGGCGGCGGGGGGTCTGGGTTTAAAGGGGGCAGTGGGTCGGTGGGTTCTGCTCTAATTAAAATGGCTTTGGCATTAGCGGTTTGGCAGCAGCAACATTGCCCCCAACAGCCCCCCCCCCCCCCCCCAGCTCTCCTTTGGCCGCAGTCAGCTCTGCACGTGATTGGACGACAGGAAAGAGGAGCCCCAGCGCATGTGCTTGTGTTCTCGGGCGGCCATGTTGGTCTGGCCGAGGCTCAGGGTGTCATCACGCTGACTCAGCAGGGGAGCGGTGGCCAGGTGGGCCGGCAGTCTGCCACGTCTTCACCTGAGGTGCCTGGGAAGTGTGGGTCCGGTTGCCTGTTGCACTTCACACACATGCACACATGCAGATATGTGTGGGCAGATATTGGGGTCGACTGTAGCCCGGAGGCTAAGGCACCTGACTGGGACCCGGGAGGCTGGTGGTTCAAGCCCCGGTGCAGCCAAAGTGGGGCCACAATAAGATCCGCGCAGCCGTTGGGCCCTTGAGCAAGGCCCTTAACCCCACATTGCTCCAGGGGAGACTGACCCCTGCTTAGTCTAATCAACTGTAAATCGCTTCGGATAAATGCGTCAGCTAAGTAACGAATCAAATCAGATATGTACATGCATACATAGCGCAGGGCCCGTGGAAACTGGGACATTGCTCAGAACGACCGACCACTAGGGGCGTTACGATGCGTTTTGGTAAAATTAAGAGCGCCCTCTGAATGATACGGAATAATGCATGGTTTTGTTAACAGGAATTTTCTCAATAAGTTGATCTGAGACGCAGGTGTTGAAAGCCGGGTGGCGCTGAATATGGAAGGCGGTTGTAGGTACATGCAAAAAAAAACTCGGTAAGTTAACTTTCACCCAAAAGTTCTGATACTGCTAAAGAAACGTTCATCTACCTAGTTCGAGTGCAGCAGACACCAACCTAGCACATGAAGAGCACTTAAAACTGCCACCAGGAAAATTATTTTGGAAGCAAAATCTCAGCGTTTATCTGCGCCTACCCTGCAACTGTGGCATCTGGCGAGAGTAGTTTTCGCGACTCAGATTTATGAACAACTAAGTGTGTTCATAACAATGTCACAAGATCGTCTGAATGGATGGCCAAAATTAAGTTCAGCACCAAATCTGTTGCAAATTGGATTACTCCTAGAGAACTGCAGAGTTCGCTGTGGCCAAAGTAAGAATTGTCCTCTTTTAAACGGCGAGTCAACGCTATTCATTCATTAAAGTCTAAAATAGTCTAAAATACTGGGTCAGTAGATGCAAATTGGCAGTTTATACATTTATCTTGAAATTTGAACGAAGGAGGACAGGACCCAGCTAACAGGGAACGTTCTGAGAATATTCAATAACGTTATCTATAGGTTCTAAGAAGGTTCCACTGTAACGTTGAAAAAAATAATGCTTCTGTAATGTTCTAGAAGCGTGATGTAAGAATGTTTTACTTCATCGTGTTTTTAGAACGTTGCTCACATTACATTAGCAGGATGATGTTCCTGCAACGTAATGGAAACATATGACTTTTTCACAACGTTTTTATAACATTGCAAAGAATGCTACAATAAGGTTAATATTACGTTACATACAGACGTTCTAAGAACTCCCATAACACTTGGGAAACCAAAACCAATTTTCAGAAGACTTTCTAAGAACCTTAAATCTCCCTATTTGAGCAAGAGCACTTGATTGTCTCCCCAGTCCTGCATAGAGACAGAAATGTACACACGCGTGCAATTAAACAGCTCAGATAGATACACAAACCTACACAAATATTGCGTACATGCACCGCGCATACAGACGCACAAGAGAACTCGCACACATACCCGGCAACTGCTGTCCTGAAAATTGATTGTGATTTTAAGTCTCAGTTTGTTCAAAAATCATTTCATCCAGCAACTTTAACAGTATGTTATATTGCTGTGGAACCTTGCGTAGTTGTGGGATTGTGTCTGGTGCTCTGCTCGGTAAGCAGTGCGTTTATGATTGCAGGCTTGTAGCTTCAGGGCGAAGCCTCCGTCGATAAATCATATTGCGCTGTTCGCGCTGTAGTTCCTCTTCAATAAATCTACATCCATTGACAGTGGTGAGACAGGCGCTAGCTGGGCGGATAATGACCCGCCTGCCCAAGGGACAGGGAACGGGGGCAGTCTGGAGCATGCCGGGTCGATACGATAGCGGTGGTCGATAACGCAGTGACACACGTGATCCCAGAACGCGGTCGGCACTGAACCGCGGGGTTGTGTGCTGCAGACTAATTTTACGACGTGTTAAAAACGAAACAAAAAAACGGCCATTTCCCCTTTACGTTTTGGCAATTTCCTGGCAATTGTCTGATCGATGAAAGAGCCCAATTGAACAGGGAAATTAGTTGAAAGAGAGGTTGGGGGGGGGGTAGATAGGAATACCTGTTGCTCTTCTATATTTTTTTGTAGAGAGGAATGGCAGAAAGCAAAGCAAGGAAGAAAGACATGGTGGAATGAAAAAAAAAGGACTGAATCTGAAGGAGATTAGCAGGCGGGCTAGAGGGGTCAGAGGTGACAAAAATCATGGGCAATGGAGGAGAATAAAAGAGCGGGCGGAGGAGGAGGAGGAGGAGGAGGAGGAGAGCTCTGACTTGCACACGCTGTTACGGAAAGCCGGAGCATGTTGAACTGTCAGGTGTGGGGCTTTTTCATCGCCGTTTCGCTATGGCAACCATTCATCGGCATGGCAGCAGCTGGGGCCTGTTGCACTGGGGAGACGGGGGGAGGGGACGGGGGGAGGGGATGGGGGATCGGCAGGAGGACATCCGGCACAGAGGAGCCGCCACGGATGACGCCACAGCAGGGCTGATGTTGCACGGGGAGAAAAAGAGCGCTTGACAGCGAGAATCAAAGTGACAGCCAGGTAACGGACGGATAAAAAGGCCATCCTGTAAAGCGGGGAACGGTGTTTGTGGAAAAATCCACCTGTGGCACACAGCGAAACTAAACAAAAAACGAAAATAAATATTGGGTCGACGTCACCGCTTTTGTCCTGAAGTGAGTTTGCGAGCGCAGTTGCTAAAATGAATACTTTTGGCAGCTTGTACAGAGTGGAATCAGACAACAGGGGCGACATTGGCTGAAGCGGTAAGAACAGTCGTCTCATTGGCTCAGGCGGTAAGAGCAGTCATCTGGCAGTCGGAGGACTGCCGGTTCGATCCCGCCCTGGGTGTGTCAAAGTGTCCCTGAGCAAGACACCTAACCCCCTAAATGCTCCTGATGAGCTGGTTGGTACCTTGCATGGCAGCCCATCACCGTCGGCGTGTGAGTGTGTGTGCATGAATGGCTGAATGAGAAGCCTCAGTTGTACAGCGCTTTGGATAAAGGCGCAATATAAATGCCAGCCATTTACCATTTACAAGGGCTAACGGTTCTAGCGTGTTCCTCGGCCGCGCTGAAGAACGGGAGGTCTCTGACACTGCAGCGGAGATAAATACTGCGGGACCCTGTGGGAATGGGCACTGTGATGGGCCCACCTCTCCCCGTGGAGCTGTTAATGCCCTGGGTGTTCAGGTGGGGGTTGTTTTGACCGGCCAGGTCTGTGACTCAGCATTGAGGGGCCGTCTCCCCGCCTGCATGGGATGGGCTCGTGTTAATGGACTGGGCACCCAGGGAAAGGACCTTACCAAGCTGCAGACACACAACATCGCTCAAAGTCTTTGCTTGCCTCGCCTTTTTTGGTCTACTATGGCTGTGAACCCTGCTGGAAAAAAAAACGGCTTGAGCTAGATTTTGAAACCAGCTGGTGGCTGGTCGACCTGTTCAGTCCGGCTCCCAACTCGACTTGGTTTGACCAGCTCAAGCTATGTTTTCACACAGCCGGTAGCTGGTTGACCAGCTCATACCCAGCTAGACCTGTTCACGATCAGCTTGACAATTAACCTGGTCAAGCTGGTCACAAGCAGGTCTAGTTAGATTTAACATGTAACATTTTTTTTTTGCGTGTTATTTTATTTTTTAATTTTTGTCTTATTTTGCTTTGCTGGAATCTTCAGCTGGGAACACCAAAGGATGTCTCTACACAACACGTATTTTCCTGGAGTCCCGACCGAGGCTTCTCAAGCCACAGCGTCCGCCGTGAGCAGTGTTTTCCGGGGCGCGCCTGCAGTCGTGCTGAAGCTCTGGCCCCGCGGCTGTAGTCCCGCCGTGGTGAGTGCAGCGACAGCAGTCTGTAATTGGAGGGGATTATTGTTTCTGCTATGAAGGGCGCGGGAGGTGTCTTTGTGCATATCCAGCTCCCCCGTAAGAGGATAAAGATCTATGGAAGGCTTAGCCCACATGGGCGAGGTGGCCGGTTGGAGCGGAATTAAATCTGCACTCTGCTGCGTGTAACAGGAGGGGGATTACGGGTCACTGGACACAATGATGACCCACGTAGCCTTACCGTTCTGGACGGGGAGGGGGTAGGTGGCGGAGACTGTGAGTTTTGTGTGTGTGCACACTGCCAGGCGCACTGATGTTATGGCATCGTACTGATGATTAGAACGCACCTAAACCCGAGGACTGACAACAGCAGTTTGTGTTTTTCCTAAAACACACCTTGACCCGAAGCCAGTGATCCTGTATTGCGTGGGTTCCCAACCCTCACACAGCACAGCTTAATGGTAAATGGTAAATGGTTGGCATTCATATAGCGCCTTTATCCAAAGTGCTGTACAATTTAATGCTTCTCATTCACCCATTCATACACACCCTCACACACCAACAGCGATTAGCTGCCGTGCAAGGCTCCAACCAGCTCGTCGGGAGCATTTGGGGGTTAGGTGTCTTGCTCAGGGACACTTTGACACACCCAGGGCGGGATCAAACTGCTAATTAGTAGAATCAGGTGTGCCAAAATTAGGGTTGAAATGAAAACTTATAGGACCGTAGGTCTCCAGGAACAGAGTTGGGCATTCCTGCTCTACGGGGCTACTGCAATACATAAGCCTGCTTCACTGCAGTCCTGTGCACTGCCACGAGACTCTGTCCACTGCTGGTTTTCACCCTGCGTGGTGATTTCTATCCCTCCCTGCGTAGGAACCCATTCAGTCATCAGACAAAATGGGTCTTTATGAGCTCAGTGTGAGAACGCAGAGTGACTGTCCTGGTGTTCAGAAAGGGGGGGAGGAGGGTGTTGATGGGGTGGAGGAGTGACGGTTGGTGGACAGGAAGGTCCGGGCTGACGCACGCTGGGGTGTGTGTGTGTGTGTGTGTGTGTGTGTGTGCTTGTGTCTGCTTGTGTGTGTGAGTGTGAGTGTGAGTGTGTGTGTGTGTGTGTGTGTTTGTGTGTGCTTGTGTGCGTTTGTGTGAGTGAGTGAGTGAGTGTGTGTGTGTGTGCTTGTGTGCGTTTGTGTGTGTGAGTGTGTGTGTGTGTCTGTGTGTGTCTGTGTGCAGGTGAGGGCTCTGGAGGGTTCAGGTATTGTGTGTGACTGGCAGCAGAGAATGAAGGGAACATGCTACTCAAAATGACACACACACACACACACACACACACACACGCACACACACATACATATACACAGACACACAAAGACATGAGCACACACACACACACCACTTGTCTCTTCACCATCGTCTCTTCACAGTAACGTGAGACGGAGAGCCTCTTAGACCATTCATATAAAACGGCTTCCCTGGGAGCCCGGCGATCAGCCTCTGTTGCTCTTCGGCTCAGAAGCAGAGATTTAATTTTTTCGTGTGCGAAGCAGCCGCCTAATACATCGCGCATCTATTGACGGCCGTCTGTCTGAGGGGCGAGGCGCTGAACGATCCGTCCACCGCCGTTACTCTGCATTTCTGAAGGCTCAGCCTGAACGGTCTCCATCCCAGGGCATCCCCTCCCTCCCTCCCTCCCTCCTGGCAGCTCAGCGCTGATGCAGACTCTCAATTAGCCGTCGGAATGCTGCCGCATTAGGGCCCCGACGGGGGGGTCTGTCCAAATAAGCGTTTATTATTCTGCAGTGACCTCGCAGCCCCCCCCCCCCCCCGCTCGAAACCCCCCACCGCTAACCCTCCGCTCCACCCGCTTCCATCAAAATAAATTACTAAGATGGACAAAAGTAATAAGAAATAAGAAATCGCCCCCTGGGCTCAGCTAAGCAGAAAAATGTCACCCTGACATCCGCCCACACATGGCCTACATACTGTAGCTGTGTGTCTGCAGGGGTCCCCATTGATCTGGGGGCGCACCGCTAACATCTGGGGTGCAGTCATCCCCCTGCTGCTCTCCGTCTCTACCCCGGGTGTCTGTCTGACGTGCTCCACACACACAGCCTGTACAGGGTAAGCCTCGTTCCACACCAAGAACTACACTCACTTTATTCGGTATTTATTAAGCTTATTTTTTTAAGACTTCTATGGCTGTAGCCTATCCACTTAGGGTTATGTGTTCAGAGATGCTCTTCTGCATACCACTGATGTAGATGTAATGTGTGGTTATTTGCATTACTGTCACCTTCCTGTCAGCTTTGACCAGTGTAGCCCTTCTCCTCTGACATCTCTCATTAACACTGCATTTCTGTCCGCAGAACTGCTGCTCACAGGATTATTATTTTTTTTTTGCACCATTCTTTGAAAATTGTGTAATATTGTGTGTGAAAATCCCAGGAAATCAGCAGTTTCTGAGAAACTCAAACCACCCTGTCTGCCACCAACAATCATTCCACGGTCAAAGTCACTTGCATCGCATTTCTTCCCCATTCTGATGGTTGATGTGAACATTAACTGAAGCTGCTGACCCGTATCTGCATGATTGTATGCATTGCACTGCTGCCATATAATTGGCTGATTAGATGATAACATGAATAAGTAATGTGTAATAAAGTAAAAATGGTCCTAATAAAGTGCTGGTGAGTGTATAACCATAACTATAACCGTGACGACGTGAGCATCCACACTGATGAACAATGACCTTCAGCTAACAGCCTCTCGGCTACGTCGTCCGCCACATAACGTGTTGTAAATTCGGATTGGATTTTGATTGGCTGTCGGCGATTTATCGTTCGTGCGGCTGGAAAACAATCGCTCCGAAAATGATCCTGATGATGTCGTTCATCACTGTCGTTGTCGCTATAGCTGTGGTGTGGGCTTCGCCATCCACTTGAGTTAGAACGGCTTGTGTAACGGGCGGCCTGTAGCGTAGCGGTTAAGGTACAAGACTGGGACCCGCGGTTCGATCCCCGGTGTAGCCGCAATAAGATCCGCACGGCCGTTGGGCCCTTGAGCGAGGCCCTTAACCCTGCGTTGCTCCAGGGGAGGATTGTCTCCTGCTTAGTCTAATCAACTGTACGTCGCTCTGGATAAGGGCGTCTGCCAAATGCCATTAAGGTTGTGAAAAGGCATATGTGTAGTTATCGCTATCGCTATCGTTCTTGGTGTGGACGGACCTTTAACCTTTGTGTCGTCTTAACATTCTGTACACTCCCCTTGTCCTAAGGGTAAAAAATGACCCGCCTTCACTAAACCCCTAAAAATAGAGCAGCTCAGTTGAATTTATTGAAATTGAAATCTATTTTGCATGAAGAAGCAACCTGTCACTCATCACGAAATTTGTTGTCAAATTTCAAGACGAAAAAAAGGGGTTTTCTCTGCTGTTAAACATATTGGCGAGTCATTTTTGACCCTTAGGAGAACACACGGGTTAGCGCATGGGCCGATGGGATGGGTCCCTGTCTCTACCTTCAGTTCAGTGCGCCGTACGTCGCGCTCCTCTCCAGAGTGACCGATGCGCGCACGAGCAGAAAGGCGGGGCGCGGAGCCCGGCTGATGCCAGGCCACCGGTGTCAAAACCGGCGGGAGTCGTCACGAAAGCCTCGGACACGGAGGTGCTCTCGAAGCCGGGAGTCGTTACGCAAGCCTCGGACACGGAGGTGCTCTCGAAGCCGGGAGAGTTTCCGTGGCGTTCATTCAGGCGTGCACTGTGGCAGGCGTAGTCAATATGCGGTGTATTAAAAGGAGCCCATCCTTCACGATGGTGGGGTCAATGCCAGGTTAGCGCTGTGTTCAGATCCACCGGACACTCGCTAACCACTTGGCCCTTCTCCTCGGCTTTTGAAACATTCAATATCCACTCGATCGGCAATGGAGTCTGCTCATTTTTATGATAATTTCCCCTCGTATATATGTGTTGAAAACCAGTCTGCTTCTTTATCGACCATAAATTCATAAGCTCCTCAGTGAAAGATCGACTTTTTTTTGAAGCGTTGATATGTTGTTCTGATACGGGGACGTGTGCCTGTGAGATAATGGAGTCAAGTTTTTTATGTTTCCAAGTTTTTAAAACATCTTTCAGAACGAGCGCTGCAATTCGTTTTCAGTTAACCAATTAAGCATAACCAGGGCACAGTGAACTCGAAAAACAATATTAAATATTAAAGAATTACATTATTGCATTAGTGTAATGTACTGTGAATGGCTTCTGAGCTAAAGCACTACACTCGAAACAATAAAAGTTTTATTTTGTGAATTTGCCGGTTATTTGGGGGAGGGGGGGAGTGTAATCGGCGTTTTAATGGAACAGGGAATGCTGGGAAATGGGGGGAGGGGTGGGCGATGGGGCAGAATGATTTTGATGTTTTTGCTGGTGACATTGATGTCAGGTGTATGTGAGACTTTGGTGCCTGGGTCAGAGTGGTGTTCAGGTGGGTCGAGGGGTGGGGGATGGGGTCTACAGGGAGGTGGGGGGGGTACCCCCTGTGGCTCCAGTTTCATCACACTCTGGAGGAGACGCACTCCGCTCATAAATAATCGCATGCATTATTCACGCCTCCTTCTCTTAGTGCCCCATAATGTGCTTAAAAACCCCCATAATGCACCGGTGCAGGGAGATGCTGGGAACCCTTCGACGGCTTGGAGCCGCGGGCCAAGGAGGCAGCCGTGCTCTTACCGACCTGCTTCTCCCTGACCTGCACCAAACACCCCCCCCCCCCCCCCCGCCCGCGCCTGCCTTTCTGTGCGAGGAACTCGTTCATCCAGTCACACAGTCCACCGAGGGGTTCTGCCTTACGCATGGTGAACATCCAGCCAATGTCCACTGCGGTTCTGTACTACTTTTCTTTACTACTTTTTGCGTTTTTTTCCCCCCTAAAAGGAGCGGGTTTGCTTTCACCCCACTGCTTGACGTGTGGATGTTGTATAGGGGACGTTGTATAGGGGACGTTGTATAGGGGATGTCGTATAGGGCTGTAAGTACTTGGGGCTGGGTCTCTCCAGACGTGATAATGGCGGTGTTAGACGCAGAGTTAGCCCAGGGGGAATGCTTTGCTTCAGGCCTGCTCTTTGGTCTGCTGAGCTCCGTGCCGGTACTATACCGCTTCCTACGAAACTGCTAAATGATTTCCTGCAGCTCGCAAAAAAAATTACAAGAAGCATTGAATCCTCCTCCTTTAGCTCTGTTTAAATGTCTCTCTGACAAGGTCTTTCCTCTCCAAATGAACCGGGGGTTTACTAAGCCGCTAAATTCATTTCACTTTCCGTTTCATTAAAAGGAGCTCGAACGACTCATAGATAAGACATTCATTCAGAGCAAGCCCAGAACACATCCAGTCAAGATTGGCACACACACACACGCACACAATGGAAACTACAGGTAGTAAAACTACACACAGTTTCAAGCAGGTGATGTCATTTCGGAAGAGGTTGACTTGGGTAAGGTTGGGTTTTGGCCAGAAACAAAAATAAATGTTTCAAAGAGCAAATCTGGCTGCTCGTCTCATCCTGCACCTTAAACACTTTCATTGAACAAAAGAGCCATTTTGAGAGTTTGTTACAGCGGAATCCCTTTCCATTTAAACATTAAAAGCAGTCTACTCCTGCCTTGTTCAGGAGAAGAAAAAAAAACCTAAAGTAAAGCAAGTAAACAGGAGAGAAGCCCAAGTATTTCCCTGGCCAATCAGGTTTTGAATTCTGTGGTTTCTTTGTCTGCGAGCACCGAAAACTATTCTCTGTGTCAACAGCTTTGACAGAGGTGCTTTTATTTTCCCCATGAAGGGCTCTGTGATGATGTCATAGACACGTAAGAGTGTTACTCATGCTGTGATTCCACCTTAATAGTCGTCTTTGTCTCTCCCTTTATACATCACTCTTCTCCTCTCCTTTCATGCCCTCATCTCAAACACAAGTTAGCAAACAAGAGGTGCACTTATCTTACGCGCATTTCCGTCGAATCTCAGAGCAAAGGAACGAAACAAAAACGGGTTACGCTGTACTTTTGCTTCTTCTGAAACATTGTGGACAGTCACTGTTGTCACGATGCGTGGGGCAAATTCACCGACATTAAGTCACGTCTTTTCAGCCGGAGAGAGCGCAAACAACCGTCATGAGAACACTGAAGGCACAGATGATATTATGGGCTTATCTTAAGCTGCTTCTGTCGGCACTGAGATGTGTGCCCGGACTCAACGCAACGCCAAACCGTAACCCGGTGCCTACACAACCGACCCGCCCTCCCACCCCCCCCGGTCAGCTGTCTGTCCTCTCCACAAGTGAGGCCAGAGCGGACCTCCAGCGCGGCCACTCCAAACACTCCTGGACAACCACAGCCCTCTTCCACAGCCGGTAATCACATCACACCCCCCCCCCGTCAAACACAGCCGCTGAACGCCACTGTTCCTACCGACTGCAGGTACAAGGTCTGCACGGAGGCCCCCTCTGTGTGTGAGATGGGGGGGCAGTTCCAGGTGAGGAGCGGGGGGGAGTAGGACTCACCTCTGCCTGCAGGCGCGGCGTGCTGCCCTGCCAGCCTCTGCTCGCCTGCCCCCTGTCTGCGGCGGTCCGGGCTGGAGGCGGGGGGGGGGGGGTCGAACCGGGAGAGAGACGGCGTTCCCGACGTTCCCGACGTTCCCGGAGACTCGGAGCGTTCTCCGCAGGAAGCCTTCCCCTCCTGCGCTGCCTCTCGCTCGCCCCTTCCTCGCTCCGCTCGTCCTCTGCCCTGCTGACGGGCTTCTGTGGAGAGGCAGCGTGGCTCTCCTCTCGCACGCACACACACACACAACTCACGCGGAGCGAGAGAGAGAGAGAGAGGGAGAATTAAGAGAGTGAGCGAGAGAGCGAGAGGGACGGAGAGAGGCAGAGAGAGGAGAGACGGAGAGAGTTAGTTATGCGCTGCTCCGCTCCGCGGGTTTAATCAAGTGCGCGAGAGTGAGTGAGTGAGTAAGCGAGCGAATGAGTGAGCGCACAACGCACAAACATCTTTCCACGGGGACTTTCCTCCAAACCCCTCCCTCTTCCCCACCCACCCCCACCTTTTATTTTTTTCTTTCACTCGTTCACCGACTTTTCTTCTCTTCCCCCCCTCCTCTTTTATTTTCCTCCTTCTGGTCCTCGCTTTCTTTCTTTGCTTCTCTCCTTCTCTTCCGTTCTTCCACTTTCATTCTCGTTTAATCTCATTGATTTCAGTTTCACGGTGTTTGTGCGTGGCTATGTGTGCCTGGTTGTGAACCCAATGATTGACCTGTTATTAACGGGCAGTAGGTCTCTGGGCATGTCAGCGTTGCGGGTATGGACATTGTGAAGTTGAACAGCGGGCGAGGACTTTGATTGCACACACCAGTCCAACTGTAGACCTGCGTCTGCGTCTGTAGAGAGTAACTGCATCTTCTTGCACACAGATGAGCAGCACAGATGCCCTTTGTATAGTGTGTATGTGTGTTGCAGCGCAGATTCCCTTTGTATAGTGTGTATGTGTGTTTTTGCATTTGTGCGTAATCCAGGGTGGTGGATTACATCCCCCCCCCCAACCCTCCCCTATTAATACACCTCTGTTCTCACTTCGGGAGCGGGGAGGATTTTTATTTTCTAAATAAAAAAAGCCGCTCCCTACCGTGCGGTGCTGTGGGAGGTGCGCCCGCCTCGCAGGAACACCCCCCTCCCTGCTCTTTCCCCGTCCTTCCCCTCTGATCCCTCCCTTTGGGGACACAGTCTCCATGCTCACAGCGTCTTCTATGTACAAACACCGTGATTAGGGCTTCGTACCAGGGCCAGACTTTTTCGCCTCTCTCTCCTCTCGAAAAGCCACTCGGCTTATCAGCCTCATTATCTGCCTCCCGTCTCCTCCCGTGAAGACCCTTTGTGTCTTGTGTGATCTCTCGTGTGATTCTCGCTAAAGATTTCTGGAGAGCAGACTGGGGAAGACGCGCAGATGCGGGACCCAGAAGGTGGCTCGTATGAGGAGAGGAATTGGGGGTGACGGGACCATGAATACGTAATGAAAAGATAAACATGGAAGGAGCAATCTTCCGCCGGCCTGTGATTATCGCAGGGCTTTCCGTGGGTTCAGCGCCTGAAGACTGAAGCTTAGGAACTGACTGACATCTTGAGGGAGAAATCGTAATTTTCCTGTCAGTTGAATGCTTTGGTTTATTGCATATTGTCCTTCCCTTTATGGGGAGAACATTGTGTTCTAAAACTACATAAAGGGTTTCATGCTGCATGTAACCAGATCAAAGTGTATATTTCTCAATATAGTTACAGTATATAAGTTATTATATAAGTTGCAAATGTAAAAGTATCGGGGCTGTGATACATTTTTAGTTTTTCATATTGGATTTGTTGCATTTGAATAGCTGGGACCATTTATAGAAAGGGCTATAATTCCTATATATTCATTTGGATGTAAATGCCACCAAATTGAAGCTGTCTGTCTGCACTCACCCTACCCGTCATAGTCATGTTTTACTCAGTGTGCTGAAGTACAGAGCAAGAGCAACAAAAGTTGTGTCACTGTCCATATCGTGTAGCTGCTGATCAAAGCTTTAGTTCATGCACAGAAGTGTATGATGATGGAGAGCACAGTGATGCTGAAACCATATGAACCACAAACCAGACGAACAACAGACATTCCTGTCTTTTTCTTTCTTCCTTCCCCTCACACACACACACACACACACACACACACACACACATACACAGTACACAAACACACTCATGCACACACAGTACACACACATACACACAGTACACATACATACACACACAGTACACACACGCACACATACATACACACACAGTACACACACGCACACACACACACACACACAGTACACTCACACGCACACACATACACACACACACACACACACAGTACACACACACATTTTTACATTTACATTTTTGTCATTTGGCAGACCAAAGCGATTTACAAGTGTATAGGTTACATACACACACACACACATACATACACACACATACACACACACTTTCTTCCTTCCCCTCACACACACACACACACACACATACACAGTACACACACACATACACACACACTCATTCACACACAGTACACACACATACACACACACAGTACACGCACACACTCACACAGTACACACACACGCACACACACAGTACACACTCACACACACACACACAGTACACACACGCACACACAATACACACACGCACACACACACACACACACAGTACACATGCACACACACACACACATACACAGTACACACACATACACACACACTCATGCACACACAGTACACACACATACACACACACAGTACACGCACACACTCACACAGTACACACACATGCACACACACAGTACACACTTGCACACACACGCACACACACACACAGTACGCACACACACACACGCACACACAGTACACATACGCACACACAGTACACACACACGCACACACACAGTACACATGCACACACACACACACGCACACACACACAGTACACACACTCACACACACATGCACACACAGTACACACACACACACATACACAGTACACATGCACATGCTCACACGCACACACACACACAGTACACACACACTCACACACACACACACACACACAGTGCACACTCACACACACACACACACTCTCACACACACACACTCAGGCACACACAGTACACACACACACACACAGTACACAGTGACAGACTGCGATAAAAAAAACGGCCTGGGCGTTTGCGACAGACACCAAACTCTTTTCTACGAAAAAGCCAATATGAAATGTTCTTGGCTGCTGAAATACGTTATTAGGAATACAAATAATATGAGACCAATTTTTTTTTCCATTTAGATGAAAGTAATAATAAATTCTGAGCGGCATTTGCCCTCCTTACCCGCCTGCCAGTCTGTGGCTGGTACCAGTCCCGTACAGGAGTGTGAGCAGCAGGCCAGCCGTGAACAACAGGAATTAATAATGCAAAACAGGAAACATCCGCTAACAACAGCAACCACCTCAGGCCCACTACAGCACAGTACCCAGAACAGGCTCTCCACAACACAGTACCCAGAACAGGCTCACTGCAACATAGTACCCAGAACAGGCTCACCACAACACAGTACCAAGAACAGACCCACCACAACATAGTACCCAGAACAGGGTCACCACAACACAGTACCAAGAACAGACCCACCACAACATAGTACCCAGGACAGGCTCACCACAACACAGTACCAAGAACAGACCCACCACAACACAGTACCAAGAACAGGCTCACCACAACACAGTACCAAGAACAGACCCACCACAACATAGTACCCAGAACAGGCTCACTGCAACATAGTACCCAGAACAGGGTCACCACAACACAGTACCAAGAACAGACCCACCACAACATAGTACCCAGAACAGGGTCACCACAACACAGTACCAAGAACAGACCCACCACAACATAGTACCCAGGACAGGCTCACCACAACACAGTACCAAGAACAGACCCACCACAACACAGTACCAAGAACAGACCCACCACAACACAGTACCAAGAACAGGCCCACAATTTTTATTTTCTTCTAGGTAAATAGTGCTACTGATTGGTCAGTCTTCACACCTGGCAACCAGGTAAAGAGAGGGTGGTAAACCAGCAGTTCTTGGCCCTCGATGACCAGGGTTTAAGAAACAGGGATAGGGGATTTTGTCAGAAAATTTATAAAACTTTGAGGAGGGGGGATAAAAATGTATGCCACAGTCCAAATATTTCTTGTGTGCTGCACAACACACGGTTCTCTTCTGTAGGACTCTGAAGAGACCTCATCATCCTGTAATGTGTCCGCAGTCAGAATGAGCTGCACGCTGACGCGGCAGAGCTCATGTTGCCTGTGTGATTGTTTTATTTACGTGGCTGTGCCTCCGACTTGGCTAATCCGTCTGATATTACGTGCTATTGTCACCGGCAAAGGGATGACACGAGAGCGCGTTGCTGCTCATTGTTGCTGCAGGTTGCACACGGCTTATACCGCAGTGTTTGTGTCTTTTTCTTTTTCTTTTCAACTGCAGGCCTATTCGACCAACGGTGAAAGGAAACATAGCCTGAATGATCACTGTTATTGGTAACTTACACTTGATACAGTAATGATTGAAATTGTACTTCCCTCTAGGGTCTTTCAGTGAACTTATCCCCGGTTATGGGTATGCACTTTGTTGTACGTCGCTCTGGATAAGAGCGTCTGCCAAATGCCAATAATGTAATGTAATGATAACTATTCTTGGCTTATGTCGTGGTGTATAGTGTGGCAAAGTTAATTTCTCTTTAACTATCTGAGAAAACTTCAGTCGGTTAATTTTTTAAAACAGGATATTCAGAGGCTTAAATCAAGAGAGTATGGGCCCGTTTCTCAGACACAGATTAGGGTTAGTCCTGGACTAACCTGAGTTTTGTATGGAGAAACTCCCTACAAAGTAGAATTTTTGTCTTGGACCAAGCTTAAACGGTGGCTGTGAAATGCGGGCACTACATCTCCCAAAATAGCAAATAAAATGGAAAATAATATTTTTTTTCTCCTCTGGTGGTGACAGGTCTTCCCATGCTTTAGCTCATTATGCCATTTTTGGGGGTCCTCTGTGGCTCGTGAAGTCACCTGCCACTGCACTATTCAAAGAGAGTACGGCACCTGAACATATCCGAGGTTTGATGGAGTGTGGACTGTCTCACCTGTCTCACCTGTCAGCACTGTGAGGAGGCTTCCTTTGACAGCAGGCACGTTTTGAAGTTTTTCCTCAAAGCCGTTCGTTTAGTTCATTTAGCCCTGCTGAATATTTCACGGTTGTATTTCCTCACCGGCGAGGACTGCTCTGAATTAAGATTCTGTGACGGCGAGAACATACAGGGCAGAGAGCGGCAGGTCTGTCTGAATGAGCACTATATTTCACCCGTATTTCACCCAGTCCCACCACAGGGCTGTTACCACTACCTGGGGCATAGCAGACTCAAGATGTATTATTTATTATCATTCATAGCTTATATTCTCAACTATTACGTCTTAATTGTACATTTCACAAAAAAGCAGATTAAAGCAAACTAAATCAATTTTTTCAGTATTTTATATGTATATATTACATGAGTTAATATACATGTTTATACGGCTGGCAGAACTGGAGCCATGCAGTATGTTTAATGGCTCTGTTGTTTTGAGTTTTGAGGCTGCTTGTTAGCGTGGGCGGATGACGGGGGCTGGACTGAAGGTGGCAGTATGGGGTGTGGGCACTGCACTTTAGGGGGGGGGGGGGGGTAATGCGGTCGACCTGGGCAAGCACGGTCACAGCCAGACTAATTACATGCCATGGCAGAGTGTCCAGGCCTGCTACTCGAGCAGCAAAAACCAATTTGGGCAGAGAGGGAGGGAGGCGGGGAGAGCAGGAGGGGGGGTGATGAGGCCATGGTCCGTCTGTCTGACAGAATTCACGAGGCCGTCCCATCAACCAAATGTGACCCCGAAGCCCGAGAACCAGCGGCAGTTCCACTCTGCGCTCAAACACTGCGGGAGCCAATCCGCTGCCAAAGGACCAGAATAAAGAGGAAGGGAGGAAAACATTTAATAAATAAATAACGTGTACAAACAACAGGGCTGATATCTGATGTCTTGGAGAGACCACTAGAGTGTGACAACCGCTCCATTTTCATTTTGGGCATTCTTATTTTTAAAATGAAATGTTCTTCATTGCACTGCAAAACATTTTATTGCACTTTATTGCACTTAGCTTGGTTTAAGTTTCTGTTTGCTTGACATTTTCTCACCCCAATGGCAAATCTTGGAATGAACCAAAAGTTCATTCAACACAAACAGAGAAAACAGGGAAAGAAACAAGACAAAAAGTATACACTCACTGAGCACTTCATGAGGCAACATTTTTACACCTACTTATTCATGCGATTATTTAATCAGCCAATTGTGTGGCAGCAGTGTAATGCACGCAATCATGTAGATACGGGTCAGGAGCTTCAGGTAATGTTCACATCAACCATCGGAATGGGGGAAAAATGTGACTTTGACTGTGGAATGATTGTTGGTGGCAGAAAGGGTGGTTTGAGTATCTCAGAAACTGCTGATCTCCTGGGATTTTCACGCGCACTTAGTATGTATTACAGTACATGCATACCAGTGTCAGGACAGTTTTGAAAGAAGGCGTGATTGCGAGGCAGGAGAAATGGAAAGA
Organism: Conger conger; assembly: GCF_963514075.1. Lineage (NCBI taxonomy): Eukaryota > Metazoa > Chordata > Actinopteri > Anguilliformes > Congridae > Conger > Conger conger. The sequence continues at coordinate 46,182,960 of NC_083770.1, read as the reverse complement.
GGGAGCAGCGTATAAACAGAGGGAGGAGGCAGAGAGAGGAGGGCGGAGGGGGTCGAGCGCGACGCTTCTTCTCAGACGCTTTCCTCAGACGGACGGTCACGCCGTCAGGCCTGATTACAGCCGGGGCGTAATCTCCGCGTGGGTTAATTGTAAGTGACCGCAGTGCTTAAGCGCGGGAGCTTTGTGTGCTAATCTTCCAGGGGTGGGTCTCATGCGCCCGCTGCCCCCTGGCCCCCTGGCCCTGTGCCTTGCGCTACCCCCCCCCCCCCCCTAAAGATGCTCCTAAAGATGTGGGAGGGCTTATGGTGCTCATCCATTTCAATATCAGCCCATTTCCAAAAGAAAGAGATTAAGCAGTTGTTTGTGGGGAATCTGCAGGGGTGGTAAGGGGGGGGGCTCAGACGTGATCCACAGTCTGGCTCACATACAGGATGATGAGCAAAAATTAAAGCTCAGATCTGTCCGTGGGAAAACATGCAGGCGTCCCGCGATGTCTTTAATGAATACGCCCTTTCAATGCACATACTGTATACTGTATAAACAGGCAGGCAGATGAATTTCACAGCAATGTATGGAATGGTACAGAATCCCATGGACACACACACACACACACACACACTCAGACACACACACACTCAGACACACACACACACACACACACACAGTGTTTCCCTGGTAGACTCAGCTTCGGTATCACAGTGCTGTAGCCAATGTGAGGGCCATGGCAGTCACACGCAGGCTGTGGACTCTTCAGCGGATCCTTCAAATGGTTGGCATTTATATAGCGCCTTTGTCCAAAGTGTTGTACAATTGACAATGGTGATTGGCTGCCATGCAAGGCATCGACCAGCTCGTCAGGAGCACTTGGGGGTTAGGTGTCTTGCTCAGGGACACTTCGACACAGCCCGGGATCGAACTGGCAGGTCGGTATCTGGGCAGGAGGAGGAAGCTGACTGACACGCTGCACCATCTACAGTACTGTGCAGAAGTCTTAGGCACCCTAGACTTTATTATATATATATATGTTTATTTTTTAGTGTGTGTTAGTATAAAAGAACACATTTGAGATTTCCAAATATTAATTTTCCAAACGATTTAATTTTACAGGGACATATTTCTGTAAGCAATTGACTACTTTTTACATAAAAACTTGATCAAGGCTGTCTGAGATCAGAAGCAAGGAGCCAACCAAAGTCTGCAGAAGAACTGTGGCAAGTTCTCCAACATGCTTGGAACCACCTCCTTGTCTTATAGAACTGCAGGACAGCGTTGGCCATCTCAGAGAAGTGATGCAGCTGTCACGCCGAAGGGTGGTCCCAAAAAAATATTGATTCGATTCAGTTTTTAACTATTCTACCAAATTACTGAAGTGTAATGTCAAATGTATAGTACGTTTATTTAGGACCTTTCATTGAATAATTTTTGAAAGAATCGTATCTGTACAGAATGTTGCACAGGTGCCTAAGACTTTGGCGCAGTCCCGTATGTCCACGCCGTCCTTCATACCTGGGTTCACGCCACTCTCTCCGTTTCCGTCAGCAGTCTGAACGCATCGTGTCTCACGCGGAAGGATCCGTGCGAAATCCGTTTGCAGAAAGCGGCAGGGAAGAGCAAGGAGGTCTTCGCTAAATTCACAGATTCGGGAAAAGCTTGAGCGGTGGTGGCTTGTCCGGGCCGGGCCTGATGCGCTGTGTCCCTGAGTGAGGTGGGTAGAGGTCCATACGTCCTTGGACTAAAAAAAAAAAAGAAAAAAAAAAAAAGACCAAATTAAAATCGTGACCTACAAATTACAAACATGTCCCCATCAGCACTTTACTTGAATTTACTACTCCTAAAACGCGTCTGCCGTGTAGCATCGTCTGTTAATTACAGCTGGGTCAAGGTCCCCCGTTTGGTGGAGAGCTTCATGCCTCGCATTCGCACACTAAAGGCACTAGAGCCGGTACCGCTTTGTGTTACACCACTGCCCACACAAGGACATCCACCGAACCTGCGGCAGCCCCATCCGATACGAGAAACGTTCGCCGTATTGTAATGACTGTGCCAGTGTGCACTGTTGGCTCTGCGTTGCCACAGGGGTGTACAATACGGGATTCAGTGGGTGGGGATCGAATTATTCACTGCTCGAGCAACCACTGCTGCGCTGTGAAATTAGTCTCTTAGTATTATTTATAGACTTAAAATCTTATTTCTGTTACATTTTTGCTGAATGAGACAAAAAGAACTGCCAATGAGGTGAGAAAGTTTCGCTCATTTCAAAAATTTGCTAATGGGGTGAGAAAATTTCACTTGTCAAGCAAACAGTTAGCTATTGTCTACTTCAGACAATAAGAATCTCAAGTCTTATTGCAAGACTAAAAATGCTTCTGAAGACAGCCATTTTATGTCGTGTGGCTGTTCCGTTCGGCCGTGGCTTGCTTTATGCGTGTATGATTGGGTCTCCTCCACCCCCCAACTGCATGTGTGGCTTGTAAGAGAAGCAGCTGTGTTTCAGAGAAGAACTGCAAATTGCCCTGACTCTCCCATAACAGAAGGCATATACAGTACTGTGCAAAAGTCTTAGGCACCTGTATAACAATCTGTACAGATAAGATTCTTTCAAAAATAATTAAATGAAAGGTCCTAGATAAACAGACTATACATTTTACATGACATTTTAGTAATTTGGCAGAATAACTGAATCAAATCAATATATTTTGTGACCACCTTTCAGCGTTAAAACTGCATCACTTCTCTGAGCCAACGCAGTCCTGCAGTTCTATAAGACAATCAGCAGGGAGGTTGTTCCAAGCATGTTGGAGAACTTGCCACAGTTCTTCTGCAGACTTTGATTGGCTCCTTGCTTCTGATTTCAGACAGCCTTGATCAAGTTTTTATGTAAAAAGTAGTCAATTGCTTACAGTAATATGTTACTTTTTTTTAAATTAAATACAAAAATGTCTCTGTAAAATTAAATTGTTTGGAAAATGCATATTTGGTAATCTAAAATGTGTTCTTTCATACTAACATACACAAAAAAATAACCATATATATATAATAACGTCTAGGTTGCCTAAGACACAGTACTGGATGAGCACATAGAGAGTGTGTTCTGGAAACCCCTGCTGGGTGAACGGGTGCCTGCGGCTCACCGTTTGAACGGGACAGGAAGTCTTGTCCTCTGACTTATGGCTATGCCAGCCTGGCTGGTCCGCCATGAAGTGGTGGAAAGCGCACACACTCAGTAGAGAGCAAATTCTTGCCTCCGGCCGCCCCCTGAATCAGCAGGGTAGGTTGCGATCAATGTCGCAGTCTAAGCATGATCGGGCATTTTTTACCTCGGGGATGAGGCAAAAGCATGAGAAAATAATTTTGTTTTCTTAAAGGTACAACGCCAAGAAAGAAAAGTGGTTTTAACTATCTACAGATGATAGTTCAAGCACCAAGTGCACAATAATGTAATACTCTGCTTTGTACCATTGTGTTGTTGAATGTAAACACAATTGCTCTTGACTACATAGCTGGGAATAACTTGGGTCATGTTTAATAGAAAGCACAAGTATACCAACATTCGTGATTCTGATTATCTTTGCCATTTTAAATATTATATACAGTATATGTGAATGTGTGTGGGCAGTTGCACAAGTAACACAAGTCAATGTGTTAAACATGATTATCTTATCTTGAAAGATACCATATGCACATATTTCTGTTTCTGTGGCCTCATACTCCCATGGTTACATTAAAATGGTAAATGGTTGGCATTTATATATTCACCCATTCATGCACACACTCACACACCGACGGCAATTGGCTTCCATGCAAGGCACCGACCAGCTCGTCAGGAGCATTTAGGGGTTAGGTGTCTTGCTCAGGAACACTTCGACACAGCCCGGGTGGGGGATCAAACCGGCAACCCTCCGACTGCCAGACGACTGCTCTTACTGCCTGAGCCATGTCGCCCATCACAGTACTAAGTCTATACCTGTAACATCTAGGAGGTGCTGATGAAAGTCTGTTGAAGAAAATTTATTACAGTGTCAAATAGCAAAACCCACTCAACGTTCAAAGAGCAAAATGTTGAAAAGTTTATGATAAGGAACGACGCTACTGTACCGCAACGACTTTGCATTCAGTGAAACTGAGTGAATTTTGCCTTTAAGCGTGTTATAAATTCACACTCATCTTTGAATAGAAACAGATTGCCTCACGAGTGCTTACGTACTCCCGGCCGACCTGTTGATGCAAACGGTTTCGCCGACATCTGGTAAAATCTCGAATCTGTAAGCTCAAGAGTTGGGAAAAAAACGATCCGCCCCGTCCTTTCTGGTCCGAAACGCGCTCCCCAGGACGGCCCGCTGTTCGCCAATCATACGCTGAGAGCGGGGTCGCCACCCGCTGCTCCGCGAGACGCTCGCTCTCTCCGTATTCTAGCACATTCCACCGCTTTTAAATGAGATCGGCGCAGCTGTTCGATGGAGGCGCGATAAGAGAAGTTGCATCATTTCTGGCCGTGTGGAGCGTTGCATTAGAGGCCATAATGAGATGAACTAGCGGCGGTCTGGTCCAAGGTATAGCTAGCGGAAATAGCAAAGGCATAGCACACACACACACACACACCCACACAGGGACATGCCCCAAACCCCCATTAGCCCACCCGCAATGACATGCAGCTGGATCTGGGGCTGGGGTAATGATGGCGTTCATTTGCGGGCTTGCAGAATCGATAGGACGATCGGCCGCACAAACGCTGTCCAGATGCCGTTGTCCAAGTCAGGGGCTGAGTTCCCGGAACGGGACCGGCGTCTGCTCCTTTGTCGTCAAAGTGACGGGCCCGGATAGAAACCGATTTCCCACTGTGAGGCAGATCGGCCTGTGCATTTGACGGAGAAAGGGGCTGCCATTTGCTGCCAGCCAGAATCGGGACCTATAATGGCAATTGACAGCTGGTCATAAGTTTGGAGGGAGTCCCACCTCCCTGCCCCGGCTCCCCTGATGGTCTGACTGATAGGGTTTTCCGGGATGCACCATCAGCGCTGATAGCACATTGTCTCCTGCGCTGCCGATAATGATGATGATGATGGTGATGATGTTGATGATGATGATGATGATTGTGTTCGCCGTGTGCCTGATGATTACCCACTGGCCTGGTGGGACAGGGGTGGACTGCTCTGCCCCAGTTTGGATATTATTATTTCCTCCAGAAAGGCAGTGCTGTGTCAGTACAGATTCCCTCAGAGGGCGGGGCAGGGGCTGGGGGGGGGTTGGGGGGTGTCTCACACACGGCACTGCACAGCTGACCCTCTGGGCACAATGACCCCCCCCCCCCTTCAGTCTCGCCCTAAAAACTGATTCCACCCTGGAGATTTCAGGTGCCTTTTCCCGATGACAGCAGCCACATTATTGACCTACGGCGTTATTTACTGTGGTTGGGGAAATAGACACAGCTGTGCTGTGTGCCTGTCGGTGTGCTGCTGCGGTATCTCACCAAAAAGATGTCGAGTTACAGAAAGCCCCCTGAGCGCAGACTTTGCGGACGGCCCGATGCTACTTCGATGTCTCTTTTAAACCTCCCACACTCCCATTGATCAGTATCCTACCGTAACCATGGAAGTGAGCGGTTCCTCATCAGGTGTAATGAAGGGAAATAATTAGTGTTGAGTGGTGCGACAGGCAAGCTGAGTTCATACTCACGCACACACACACACACACGCGCACACACACACACACACACTCACACACACACACACACACACAGACACATACACACACACACACACACACACACACAGACACATACACACACTCACACAGACACACACACACACACACACACTCACACACACACACACAGACAGACACACACACACATACACACACACACTCACACACACACATACACACTCACACAGACACACACACACACACACATACACTCACACACACACACAGACACACACACACAGACACACACTCACACACACACACACACACACACACACACACTCACACACACACACACACACACACACACACACACACACGCAAACACACACAGCAGTGCACTTCTGTACACACAGCAGAGTGAGGAGCACTGGGCCACACCTGTGTGTTTTACCACAGTCCCCAGGCTGGGTGACAGCTGCAGAGAGGATGGCCTTTCTTTAAGACTCCCTCTGTTGCCCAAAAAAAAAAAAAAAGAAGACTCTCCAGTAAAGGCTATTGAATAATTCAGTTGCATCTCCAAAAATTAGCAATGATCCACCATGAACATGACCTAGCTTCCACGCGGCCCCAAGAGAAGAAGTCTGCCTCCAGCCATTTCTCCCTCCCGCCTAGTCTGTCTCTTCTCTCTCTTTCTGTATCTCTCTCTCTTTCCTTCTCTCTGTCTCTCTCTCCCTCTCTTCCCCCCCCCCCATGATTCGCTGTCACGCTCGCAAAAGAGCAGGAAGATCTGAAGGAAACAGATATGATTGTTGAGGGCTTGCCTCCTTCTCCCCAAAGGACCGCAGTAGAGAGAGACAGAGAGAGAAAACCTGCCTCTGTTCCCCGCAGTCCCTTGTGTGGTAACCCGTTCCGTCTCTCTCCCCCCCCCCCCCCCGCTCGAAAATCACTTCGGTCTGATTCAGGTTGCCTGTATAACCGTCTGTCACCAGGCAACTGTTGCTCCACGTGCTAACGCTCCGGCATCGTGTCCTGATCGCTTGCCCCTTCTCGGCTGCGTCAGTGGAGCTTCTCTCCAAGATGGAGCGAGAAGCTCCATGACGCAGCGAGAAGGGGAAGCGATCAGGACACGATGCCGGGCGTTAGCACGTGGAGCAACAGTTGCTGGTGACAGACGGTTATACAGGCAACCTGAATCAGACCGAAAGTGATTTTCGGGGGGGGGGGGGGGGGAAGTACGTTCACCATGTTCAGGACGGAAAATGGGGTGACATGGCTCAGTCAGTAAGAGCAGTTGTCTGGCAGTCGGAGGGTTGCCGGTTCGATACCCCGCCCGGGCTGTGTTGAAGTGTCCCTGAGCAAGACACCTAACCCCTAAATGCTCCGGACGAGCTGGTCGGCGCCTTACATGGCTGCCAATCGCTGTTGGTGTGTGAGTGTGTGTATGAATGGGTGAATGAGAAGCATCAATTGTACAGTGCTTTGGATAAAGGCGCTATATAAATGCCAACCATTTACCATTTAAAGTACATTCACCATGTTCTGGACGGAAAATGTCCGCTTCCACCAGAACTTAACGTCCGTTTATTGGTAGTTTTTCTCCCGGGGAGTATGGTTTATGATTATGACTCCTTATCGACTATCTCAGACAATAAAACACTTTGATTGATGTGAATCTGACCGATAATTATAGAGAAAACAACAAATAACTGCACAACGTCCCTGTGTTCGGAAGACCATGTTCGATCACGATGGTTCGAACACCGCCGTATAAGCCTGCCTGGTTAACGACAGTTTTCCCACCGCAATGTCAGAGTGGAGCGCTATTACCATGTCACTGTACCCTGAAATGGATTGCGTATGTGACTCGTACCAAGTTTTCATGAAAACGTGTGGAACTATACTTCCACACACACAAAAACCAAAGCTGATCTGGAAGTATTGTTTTTTTAGTTATCCGTCGCGAAAGTTCTGTTACTCTTTGGAACACGGTGAGCTAACTTGCCGTTCGGGAACGCGGTGACTTTGCGCTACCCCGCCGGCCATCAAACCCTTCAGGAGATATCATTAAAACGGAGGTGCTCCAGGACACAACATACGATTTTGCAGGAGTGCAGGAGTCTCCTGGGAACGCGATGACATGATCGCGATGACACGGCGTGCCCGTGTTCTTTCCGAGGCCCGTGGCTGCCTCACCCCGCACGGTGACTGTGCCGGGGCCGGAGGCTGTAACACAATCCGTGTGTCTGCGGCCCTCGTGAGGGACCATCCGTCCGTCTGGTGCTGTGCGTCTGGCTCCACGTGTCACAGCGATAATATATGGGGTAAAAAAATAAATAAATAAAGCATTTACTAAAAATAGCGGCACGGATGGTGCAGTGTAGGTAGCACTGCCGCCTCACCGCAAGGAGGTCATGGTTCGAATCCCCGTCGGCCGGAGCCTCTCTGTGCGGAGTTTGCATGTTCTCCCCGTGTCTGCGTGGGTTTCCTCCGGGTACTCCGGTTTCCTCCCACAGTCCAAAGACATGCAGGTTAGACTGATTGGAGAGTCTAAATTGACCATAGGTATGAGTGTGTGAGTGAATGGTGTGTGTGCCCTGCGATGGACTGGCGACCTGTCCAGGGTGTATTCCTGCCTTTCACCCAATGTATGCTGGGATAGGCTCCAGCCCCCCTGCGACCCTGTTTAGGATCAGCGGGTTAAGATAATGGATGGATGGATTTTCTAAAAATAATGGAGACTTTTATGTCACAAACCTATATTTAAACCCTTAACCCAAGTGAAAAATTTAAGTGTATCAACATTTTTCCACATAGGGTACCCAAGTGTCTTCAGACTTGGAGATTCTAGCATCCACCAAAAATAACAGGCAGTTGAGCATTTGTTGACAGTACCTAAGCAGAGATCCCCGTTTTGGTAAAGCAGCCAATTCTAAATCCTTATACATTTTCATAAAGGTTGACCGCGTTGTGTGACCCGACACAGAACTGGATCAGGTGCTGGAATGGACGACTCAGAGATGATATATGACATTGTCAATACTACAATGTCTACTGTGTAACATTCCAGCGCAAGAACATTACCCTGCCTCCTAGCCCCCCCCTTTCCCCTCCACCTCCACCTCCACCCAATATCATTCTATACCCTGCTTTTTAAAGTGCTGAGAATGGAAATAAAAGCAGTCAATAAAGGCACTCACCAGGGTCTCTGCTTCATATGTGAGGTTAAGTACTGTAATAAAATGAAAATACCGGCTGCAGACCTTGGCAATTGTGGGCTGACAGGAATCAGAGAGTCGGAGAGCAGGAGCGATGTGTGGTGGGGGCGTGGGGGCGTGGGGGGGGGGGTTGGTGGCGGCGTCAGGCAGCCTGTGTTAATGGGCTGAGCGCAGAGAGGCCCTGCCACTGAGTCCTGGACTCCATCAATATTACAGTGTGCGAGGGCGAGGGCACGGAGAGGAGCAGATGAAATATTCATCGCGGCCCCCTCGTACCTCCACGCCCGCTCCTGTCTCCGCGCAGACGGGGAGAGACACCTCTGTAGCCACCGGCTGCTCCGTTCTTTGGTTTGCTGTGGTTTGCTGTGAGTGTGTGGGCGTGTGTGTGTGTATGTGTATGTGCTGCTTGGACTTTAATGAACTGGACTTGGAGCACTACTGACCTGAGGTGGGTGTGTGTATGTGTGTGTGTGTGTGTGTGTGTGTGTGTGTGCGCGAGTGAGGGGAGGGTGTGTGGAGGGGTGTGTGTATCTGTGTGAGGTGAGCGTGTGTGTGTGGTGTGTATATGTGTATATACGTGTGTGTGTGTGTGTGTGTGTGTGTATGTTTGTGCTCGAGTGAGGGGAGGGTGTGTGTGTGTGTGTGCGTGTGTGTGTGTGCGTGTGGAAGCTAGTGTGCAGGGGAACAGAGGTAAACCTGCTCAGGAATGACCACTGTGTCACGGGCTACGGGCATGTGGGGGTGTGGGGATAACAGGCCTCTCCATGGGTCAGTCCAAGGCTGCCTATGAGGCGAGATCTGCACAGAACCATTCACAGGATGAGAGGCCACAAATAAGCCGTGGAGTCTTTAACTGCACTTTGAGCTGCCGTGTGTCAGGCTCAAGGGTGTTTCCTGACAGAAAGGGCTAGTGCCAAGAAAATTCCAAGGACCAGGAACGTCCATAATGCTTAAATGAGCCACATCCAAAGAAGCACTCCTGCACCCGCTAATGCTAACAGACCTCATCCTGCACATGCTAATGCTAACAGGCCTCATCCTGCACCCGCTAATGCTAACAGGCCTCATCCTGCACCCGCTAATGCTAATAGACCTCAACCTGCACCCGCTAATGCTAACAGACCTCATCCTGCACATGCTAATGCTAACAGACCTCATCCTGCACATGCTAATGCTAACAGACCTCATCCTGCAAAAAATAATGCCAGCAGACCTCATCCTGCACCCGCTAATGCTACCAGACCTCATTCTGAACACGCTAATGCTAACAGACATCCTGCACACGCTAATGCTAACAGACCTCATCCTGCACACGCTAATACTAACAGACCTCCTCCTGCACACGCTAATGCTAACAGACCTCATCCTCCAACCACCCATGACATGGCAAACAGGGACACACACAAGCCCTCTCAGTGGGACAAGCAGTTACTTTTAACAAAGAGCAGTCTTTTTTTCCCCCACCTAGCCACACTGTGAAGGAGCCACCCAGGATTTGAAGGGGCGCCACCTGCTGGCCAAACCGTGTGAGCTGCCTGAACCTCAGCATCACTGTGGGGTCCTTCCGTATGACTGCTGAACAGGGCTGGCAAGGGATCGGTTGGTAAAGGTGGCTGACATGGGCACCCAGCTGAGCAAGGCTTAGCTCCTGTCAGTTCACAGCTGCTCTTCTCCGTGACGTTCTTCGTGAAATAACAGCTGAGTGACGCTGTTATTTCTAACATGGAGGCCGAGAAACTACTGTTGCATGTAACTGTTTTTCTCCCGTCTGGATTCTCACATTTTCAGTGCAGACTACAACTAGCTATATCTAGGCTACATTGCGCTGTCTATGGTCCCGTTACCAGCGGATCCCTCGGAGGCCCGTTTAACAGTCATCTGAATGGATGGTGAGGAACTGTATTGAAATGAGGATGATAACATTGCCTGATCATCAGCTCGCTACATTGTGCTCTCTATGGTTTCAGTTAAAAAAAACGGAAAAACGAAATAATCCAGTTGGACTGATCTCCACTGCAGCTACCAGCTGCATGTAGGAGAACCCCCCCCCCCCCCCACCCCATCCCCTGTTCAAATATGAGCAGTTCTCCTAACGTCAGTGCCATATCAGAATACAAAAGAAGAGGGGAAAGACAAAGGCGCAGACCAAACTGACAGAGCTTGAATAAAACACGGGTACTTTATATGCATGTATACAGCCCGTCCACTTGCGTTGAGGAGAAATGTACACACTCGATATCTCGCATTCAGATCAGACTCTCTGAAATTGGAGAGGGGCGGTCGCGGCACCTTGGGTTACGAACAAGGGAGCCTCTCGCGAAACGAAAAAGGGCAGTGTATCCATCAAGTGTTGTTTAATTGTGTCGGTGCCTGTTACTGCATTCTGTGTGACTGGTTTAGTGTGCGCGCAACTCCGCTGACATTTGGCTTTTTATACAAAAACCACCAAAGTGTGGAGTTTGTCCTTTATGTACCCCGCCTGCACGTCGGTGTTCTTTCGGTTGTAAAATTTTAATTTGATTGCCTTTTCCTGTGTGAACATGTGCCATTTTCTGTGCAAACATTCGGTGACACATATTTGTTTTGATATATTACGGGACTGTGCTGTGTTAGAAGAAAATAAATGTCATTTTTGTAGTGTCATTTTTTACTAATATTCTTCTGATAAACGGAGTCAGGCCAGTGGATATTGTTGGGCACGTGAGAGGACACACAAAAAAAATTCTCACAAAGTTCTCTGATGGTTTCTCCTAGTCCAGCAAGTATAAATAATATTTGTATGTTTGTATATGTCAATGTATGTAATTCAATGTATAATTAACCTGTTATTGGCACATAGCTCTCCATTCCCAGTGCCTGGGACTCTTGCTTTTGGACCATATGGTCTTATAAGCATCACTTCAGGTCAAAAGGGAAATTCAGACGCTGAGGATGGGACCAAAGTGCTTACATCATCAACAGCAGCCCTCAGTGCCGGATCTTGCCAGAACTGCTGGCAGCTGGGAGATAATGCATGACAGGCCAGGCCAAGTGTCAGCCAGGTGGAACACACGGATAGCTCAGCACACATGTTGGTCCACTGGAGAAATTACAATCCTTCACACAAAACAGGAAATAAACTGTCACCAATGGTTTCTGAGAGAGCACTGTTGGTCACAAATAATGTTTATTCATCCATAATGCCATTGGCTACGCCTGATGTGCCCTCTCATGGTGAACTAAAAGCCTGCCGATTCAGGGACGATGTGAACTGAGACCGTGACCTTACTAACTACAGGGACAGGCTGAGATCTGTCTCAGGTGCTGTCTCTCAGGTGCAGCTTGGTCAGAGACCGTCCTGCACCTGAGAGACAGATCTCAGACAGGCCCCAGACCTGAGAGACAGATCTCAGACAGGCCCCAGACCTGAGAGACAGATCTCAGACAGGCCTCAGACCTGAGAGAGAGATCTCAGCCTGGTATGCCGGATGTGAAATCTATGCAGCCCCACGTTCACACGTAACAGCTGAACAGTGAAACAGTGACATGCAGGACGTTACACACATCAGTGAACAGCACGTACTGCTCATTCTTCAGTCACCCATATCCTTCTGTCCCAATTGATTTTGAGATGACTGTTCTGACTTGGACGTCATCGGGCAGATTTAACATTAATTTGGAAATTACCCCCCCCCCCCCCCCCCCCCTTGAGGAATCACCCCAGTAGTCAGTTCGGCTGCAACAGTGCCGTTTTCTTGCAACACATTTTTAGCTAAAGTAATTTTCTGAACAGTTAATGAGGCATATTTATACTATTCAGCATAGTCTAGGCCATTTCCATATATATAGCTGAAGCACCACAATAAGCATGTCAGCCTATGCTTATTTTAATAATAATCTGAAAACATAGCAATGGCCAACATATCTAGGAAAATTTGTTTACGTAACAAAATGCTACAATAGCGGCCATTTCGTGATCAAATCAAATTGATTCGTATACCAACATTTGTCACAATATACCCTGTTCTAAACCTCCACAAAAGAAGGGACTGAGATTACATTTGCAATTATGGTGCTGCAGAAAGACCGTAATCACAGTGATGAACAGGTTTCATTACTGAAATCAGAATCATCGAAATAATTGTGTGAAATTACTTGTTTATCAAAACACGTTGATTTCCACACTCAGAGCAAGTGTTTTGTCGTACTTGGCAATGTGTTAAAAATCACGAGTTAGTCTGCGTTGTCTTCTTGTAATTCTATTTAAAATGCTTATCTCACATAGACATAATTTAAGAATTTGAGATAGCTGGGTAAAGTCCCTTTCTTGAAAAAAAAAAAAAGGTGTCATATGATCATATACAGTATGGACATTTTCGTGGGTTGATACTTCCTCCGGCAGACTCATGTTCACTACCCTTAGGAGATCTTGTGATTTTTATTATTTTACCGTTCCCTACAGTTTAGCATTCATCGCTGTTGTGAAACCAGTAGGTCGCTATCGCGGGACGGTTAGCCTACGTGTCGGTGGTAAGCGACCAGTGCAGAAGAAAGAGAAAAGAAGCGGGTGAGGACATGTGGACCTCCACGCTACTCGCGCTGACCTGTCTGCTGGTACTCAGGTGCGCTGAGGGCGCCAATCCGAGCAACATCGTGTTCATTCTCACTGACGACCAAGATGTGGAGCTTGGGGGAATGGTGAGAGAGCGACCGTTCGTTAAAAAAAAAAAAAAAAGTATATTCACGTACAAGTAAGGTTTTTGCCTACAAAGATAATGAACGTCGATTGTATGACTTAAATCATTCTACTGTTCACCATCGCAAATACGCATATGTTTCTTTGCTGTTTGCGCTATCAGATTTGTTTGGTTTATTTTTGTAACTAAGTGCCATTGTTCTTTGCGAGGATGCATACAATGTAGGCAATTGTGTAAAGGGCTTCAGTTCCTTATTATAACTTCCTGTAACCCCCTTCCCCAATCATATGAACAATATACTTTTTTTGCTGTGTACTCAATGACCGCAACCAAGATTGAGTTATGATGTGTCAGCTATGGTATAGGCCCGATATTACAAAAGCGGCAAGAAAACGGCTTGTCACCGATCAACAGAAATAAAATGCACAGCTCACAGAATTTGCATCAATAATAATTATGGAGCGGGTTACCATGACTGTACATAGCCTGAGATTATAAGTGGTTCATCGCAGGTTTAAAAAAAAAAAAATTTAAAGCAAGCATGAAAGTGTAGGAGTGAGAACTGTGTGCGCGCGGGTCTGTAGGGCCCGATGGCGCGTGAGTAAGACGCCGTGCCTCCGGAGCTCTTGAAATAGACGCGCCCCACTGAGCTAAGGTGTGTGGGAGTACGAGGAGAAGCAGGGAGCTCTTCCTTCCTGTTTTTTTTTTTGTCTTTGGATTTATCTCCAATCTGTTCTCCAATTTTAATGCCCCGTAACCCCGTCCTCACCCTCTCTGTAGAGTAAGCCTGTAGCGTAGTGGTTAAGGTATATGACTGGGATTCTGTGGTTCGAATCCCGGTGTAGCCACAATATGATGCGCACAGCCGCTGGGCCCTTGAGCAAGGCCCTTAACCCTGCTTTTCTCCAGGGGAGGATTGTCTCCTGCTTAGTCTAATGAACTGTATGTCGCTCTGGATAAGATCGTCTGCCAAATGCCGTTAATGTAATGTAATGTAATGCTCCCTTTGTCCTCCTGATTCAGACCCCCATGAAGAAGGCCAGGGCCCTGATTGGTGATGCGGGTGCCTTCTTCTCCAATGCGGTAAGTGCCGAGGCTGAAAGTGTAGACTTTGCCTTTCCTGTTGAATTTCACAGGGCTTCGTGTCTGAACCATCTTCCATCAGATTTGCTCTTACTCCATGTCTGGTAAATCTTTGATGCCGACACCCTGTCTGTGTCAGTAATTCATTTAAAATTTCACCCTTTACCTCAGCTCTCCTTCTGGGTTAATCTGTGCTTTCTTTCCATCTCTGTTTTTCCACTTTGTTTTATCCAGACAAATGGTCTGGAGTCGACAAACTGCCAGCTCCTCAGGACAAATTGTCATCACAGTATCGTTCAGGGTGGATATATTGCTTCTATCTGCACAATTCTATGCAGTGGGCACTTGCACTGTGAGTCCCTGACAGAATAGATAAATGAGCCCTGCAGAACAGATTTGTAAGTGTTTCACGAGTGTTTTCCACACCGTAGAAAAAGACACTACAATTACACTAATTCCAGGTTGCATCAATTGGCTCTCTATTCGAATCAGTTTTTTTTTTCTGTTTCGCTATGTGCATATAAACACAGACAATTGCTCAATTAAGTTCTTTCTCAGTCATCCAAATGTTTATCTTTGTTCACAGATAGCCTGTTTTATATTCTGTTTCTTTTTACACCCTGTCGCTGAAACCTGGCCAGTTCTGTGGCTCTCCAACCCCAGTATAGACGTCATTGGTACCTCACCCAATCCTTGCATGTGTCATTGCCTCAGGAGGTGTCATTGGGTGTTCAGCATTTACATTACATTGACATTTTTGTCATTTGGCAGACGCTTTTAATGAAGAGCTGTTCTAAACAAAAAGACAATTGTTTTTTTATATATATATACAGTCAGGTCCATAAATATTGGGACGTCGACACAATTCTCATCTTTTTGGCTCTATACACCACCGCAATGGATTTCAAATGAAACGAACGAGATGTGCTTTAACTGCAGACTTTCAGCTTTAATTTGAGGGCATTTACATCAGGTGAACGATGTAGGAATTACAACAGTTTGTATATGTGCCTCCCACTTTTTAAGGGACCAAAAGTAATGGGACAAACTAACAATCACAAATCAAACTTTCACTTTTTAATACTTGGTTGCAAATCCTTTGCAGTCAATTACAGCCTGAAGTCTGGAACGCATAGACATCACCAGACACTGGGTTTCATCCCTGGTGATGCTCTGCCAGGCCTCTACTGCAACTGTCTCAGTTCCTGCTTGTTCTTGGGGCATTTTCCCTTCAGTTTTGTCTTCAGCAAGTGAAATGCATGTTCAATCGGATTCAGGTCAGGTGATTGACTTGGCCATTGCATAACATTCCACTTCTTTGCCTTAAAAAACTCTTTGGTTGCTTTCGCAGTATGCTTCGGGTCATTGTCCATCTGCACTGTGAAGTGCCTTCCAATGAGTTCTGAAGCATTTGGCTGAATATGAGCAGATAATATTGCCCGAAACACTTCAGAATTCATCCTGCTGCTTTTGTCAGCAGTCACATCATCAATAAATACAAGGGAACCAGCCATACATGCCCACGCCATGACACTACCACCACCATGCTTCACTGATGAGGTGGTATGTTTTGGATCATGAGCAGTTCCTTTCCTTCTCCATACTCTTCTCTTCCCATCATTCTGGTACAAATTGATCTTTGTCTCATCTGTCCATAGGATGTTGTTCCAGAACTGTAAAGGCTTTTTTAGATGTTGTTTGGCAAACTCTAATCTGGTCTTCCTGTTTTTGAGGCTCAATGGTTTACATCTTGTGGTGAACCCTCTGTATTCACTCTGGTGAAGTCTTCTCTTGATTGTCGACTTTGACACACGTACACCTACCTCCTGGAGAGTGTTCTTGATCTGGCCAACTGTTGTGAAGGGGTTTTTCTTCCTTCACCAGGGAAATAATTATTCTGTCATCCACCACAGTTGTTTTCCATGGTCTTCCGGGTCTTTTGGTGTTGCTGAGCTCACCGGTGCGTTCTTTCTTTTTAAGAATGTTCCAAACAGTTGATTTGGCCACACCTAATGTTTTTGCTATCTCTCTGATGGGTTTGTTTTGATTTTTCAGCCTAATGATGGCTTGCTTCACTGATAGTGACAGCTCTTTGGATCTCATATTGAGAGTTGACAGCAACATATTCCAAATGCAATAGCACACTTGAAATGAACTCTAGACCTTTTATCTGCTCCTTGTAAATGAGATAATGAGGGAATGACACACACCTGGCCATGGAACAGCTGAGCAGCCAATTGTCCCATTACTTTTGGGTGGCACGTATAGAAACTGTTGTAATTCCTACACCGTTCACCTGATTTGGATGTAAATACCCTCAAATTAAAGCTGAAAGTCTGCAGTTAATGCATATCTTGTTCGTTTCATTTCAAATCCATTGTGGTGGTATATAGAGCCAAAAAGAGGAGAATTGTGTCGATGTCCCAATATTTATGGACCTGACTGTATATATATATATATATATATACATATATATCTGCAATGGACTGGCGACCTGTCCAGGGTGTATTCCTGCCTTTCGCCCAATGTATGCTGGGATAGGCTCCAGCCCCCCCCTGCGACCCTGTTCAGGATAAGCGGGTTAGGATAATGGATGGATGGATGGATAGATATATATATTTTTTTAATATTAAGGGTTAGGGTTAGACAAGAGGGATATCGGAAGGGGGGGGATCAGGGGGGACTACGGTATAGTCTGAAAAGGTGTGTTTTTAGTTTGCATTGCACGTGTAGAGTTGCAGAAAGGTGGGCACCTTGTGTATTGTTCACTTCCAGCTACCCTGTTAAATTGGCAGGTCATGATGGCTCTGGTCTCGGGATTGATTAGTTGATGATACTAAGCCCTCACCTGCTTCCTTCATCCCCTCCGTAAAAGCTGGCCTTCTGTCATTCCTTCTCCATCACTGTCTCTGCTATTCATTTACCTCTCCTCTGTCTGCTTTCAGTAATACTTCACTTCTCCGCCTCCTACTCCTGCATCTGCCTCCTCTTCTGTTTCTCTCATCGTCTCGTAGGTCTTCCTTCTGCTCCTACTCACCCCCACTCCTGCCCCACTCTCCTGCCCCACTCACCCCCTCTCCTGCCCCTCTCCTGCCCCACTCACTCTCTCCCCTGCCCCTCTCTCCTGCCCCTACTCACCCCCTCTCCTGCCCCTCTCTCCTGCCCCACTCACCCCCTCTTCTGCCCCACTCTCCTGCCCCACTCACTCTCTCTCCTGCGCCACTCACCCCCTCTCCTGCCCCACTCACCCCCTCTCCTGCCCCTCTCCTGCCCCACTCACCCCCTCTCCTGCCCCTCTCTCCTGCCCCACTCACCCCCTCTCCTGCCCCTCTCCTGCCCCACTCACCCCCTCTCCTGCCCCTCTCCTGCCCCACTCACCCCCTTTCCTGCCCCAGTTCACAGTGACGCCCCTGTGCTGCCCCAGCCGGAGCAGCATCCTGACGGGCAGGTACCCCCACAACCACCAGGTCCACAACAACTCCCTGACGGGCAACTGCAGCAGCCCGGCCTGGCAGAAGGGTCCGGAGACACTGGCCTTCCCCGTCTACCTCAACAAGCAGTTCTACCAGACCTTCTACGGGGGAAAATACCTCAACCAGGTGAGTGCCGTACTTCTGCCCCAATCAGCGCTCTGTGAGGGTTTCGGCAGAACTCGTACAGTAAGGCCAGATTCTCAGCTCAAATGCGGACAATGGTATTAACATTCTCAGTAACACTTCTTGAAGTAAGTCGCTCCGGATCAGGCTGAATGGCGAATGCCAGTTGTTTTTTGTTCAAGGGAAGAGACTGCAGTTGGGCGCTTGTTTACGGATGGCGCTCAAACACTGAGGTTTCGGTTTCTGCGCGGTTCTAAACCCTGCTCTCTGTTCCTCTAGTCCTGGGGTGACTGCTCCAGTTCTGTTCATTTTCCAAGTTCCCATTTTATTTTTGTTGGCAGTCAGCTAAATATATTTCATTCGTACAGCAGGTAGCGCTCTTCTCCACCACAGACACTCTCTCTCTCCCTCTCTCTCTCTCCCCCCCTCTCTTTCTCTCTCCCTCTCCCCTCTCCCTCTCTCAGTATGGACAGAAGGAAGCAGGAGAGGTCAGCTACGTCCCCCCAGGCTGGGACCAGTGGCATGCTCTGGTAAGGTGGCCCCCACGCGCTCATTCCTATGGGACACATTTGCATTTCTGCCACCATTTCCCACCCCTTATCCCGGCCTGTAGCGTAGTGGTTAAAGTAAAGGACTGGGACACGCAAGGTTGGGGGTTCTAATCCCGGTGTAGCCACAATAAGATCCGCACAGCCGCTGGGCCCTTGAGCAAGGCCCTTAACCCTGCATTGCTCCAGGGGAGGATTGTCTCCTGCTTAGTCTAATCAACTGTACGTCGCTCTGGATAAGAGCGTCTGCCAAATGCCAATAATGTAATGTAATGTAATATGCTGCTGAATGCGATGCTATACTACTGCACTTCACAAAGTCGTTTTCAAATGATCGTTAGCGTTAGCTGACTCTAGATTTTCTAAACACGAAATAACCGGGGGGGGGGGCAACTGACCGCCCATTGCGAGACTAATAGCGCTATCTGAATACTGCAGAATGTATGCAGAATAAAATGGGTTTCAAATAAATAATACACATTTAAAACCATTTGGATTGTGTGGCCCATCCATGGTTGTGGCCCTAAATGATGGCATAGATTTTTTTATGCCATAGCCAGCTCTGACCACAAGTTAGGATCTGAAGAAATTCTCAACTGTCATTGACCTTGCAGGGCGTGTGCTACTCCTATTCTGATTGGCTACATAACATAGCATAGCATAACATAGCATAACATAGCATCACTTTGTTGTATGTCGCTCTGGATTAAGAGCGTCTGCTAAATGCCTGTAATGTAATAACATAACTTAACACAATGACGGAACAGGCCATTCAGCCCCAGCAATGCTCTCCTTTCCCCTACACCGTTCCCATTGAAACGGTTTGTGGAGTGTCACGTCATTCTCCGGACGTCAGAGCAACGACACGTCGCCGATCTGCAGACAGCGGGGGTTCCAGTCCACTGGTTTCACGAGCTGGCGTGTGTCATGTCTGTAGGTGGGGAACTCCCAGTACTACAACTACTGCCTGTCGGTGAATGGCAAGGAGGAGAAACATGGGGACAGCTACGAGAAGGACTACCTGACCAACCTCATTGTGAGTCTCTGCTGTCGGGGCCCTGTGAGGGGCCTCTCAGCTGTTGCTATGATACCGAGATGTGGATGGTGACTTCGGCAACGCTGATTCATTTCATGGGCTGGCATGATTAATGTCACTATTTCACTTCCTGTGTCATAACAGAAACGTTGCGTGGTGATATTTGTCATTTGTCAGGTTTTTTAACGTTGACATTCCTATTCATCACGGTGTCAATGAGCTGAATAAGCCGTCAGTGTCAATGTTTCTAAACTCAACGAGTACAGCAATAAAGCTGGCCAGAAACCTTGTGACTAAATTGTAACCCTTTTTTTTTTGATAGATTGTCAAACATTTTCTGCCATTGCTTTTTCTAGAGATGAGAGGTTTTTGTGTGACTCTATGGGCACTGCATTACGAATCTGAAAGCCAGTGATTTTGTTCATTATATTTATATATATATATATATATATATATATATATATATATATATATATATATATTTTTTTTTTTTTTTAATAAAAAACCTTGCAGAAGCTTTTATAAATAGGGCCCTGTGAACGCTCACAGATGATATCAGGATTGCAGTTTGCAGAAAATGTGTTGTAATCATGCACAATTTAATTGTAGTACTGTTGTGTAATGCTGTTGGATAACAACGAGGTGGGCAGTACATATTATGACAACTTGTCTCTGAATTTGCAGAGTGCAGCAAACTACAAAGGCACGTTTGAAGTGAGGCTGCACTGTACCAATAACTCTGCACTCTGAATTTAGAAAGCCATAAAAGGGGGGTTTACAGCACATATTGAATATAATAACATTTTGCTGAGGCTGGTAAATGCTCCATTTATAGCCACTGGTTAATCAGCTACAGCCTGTCAGAAAATCCATACGGTCTGGATATTACTTCTCCCCTTTTTTTTTCACAGGCAATAGGTCGTGCCTGTAACATTCTCCCCAGGTCTTTGTGCAAGGGCAGGGCTTTCACAGGTGAACCATTACAGGTTTTTGTCCTGTGACCGGGCGCAGTTACGAGGGTAGTCTCCTGCTGCCTGTATCGCCTCGTGAGGCTTTTCGCGCACGTTTACGTGCCGTTTTTTGTCAGCCTTGTGTTTTCTGTACCTGCTCATGGCCCCTTGCTGTAAAACCACTGTTAAGAGTGCTAGCATATGCAGTGTGCACAGATAACACGGGGGCGGTCTGTAGCGTAGTGGTTAAGGTAAAAGACTGGGCCACGCAAGGTCGGTGGTTCTAATCCAAGGGCCGCACAGCCGTTGGGCCCTTGGGCAGGGCCCTTAACCCTGCATTGCTCCAGGAGGAGGATTGTCTCCTGCTTAGTCTACTCAACTGTACGTCGCTCTGGATAAGAGCGTCTGCCAAAATGCCAATATGCATGTGCACATGGCCACTGGTCCTGCGAACGCCCACACCAGCGTGAGCTCACCCGCGCTACTCTTCCTGTGTCCGCCCGTCTCCCAGACGAACAGGTCCCTGGAGTTTCTGGATAAGCGGAGTCCCCAACACCCGTTCTTCATGATGCTGGCCCCGCCTGCACCCCACTCTCCCTGGGCGGCAGCGCCTCAGTACCAGGGCGCCTTCAACGGCACCAAGGCGCCGCGCGACGGCAGCTTTAACAAGCCCGGAAAGGTAACCCAAAAACACCCTTTTTGAAGGATTAAGGGGGTAGAGGGGGACTCTAAATGTACATCCCTCTTAAGTGGGGGTAAAGTTGTCCTGCCTGCTGAGAAAGTGCCTGTCAAGCAAGTTAAAGTGGGAGATTCATACAGAGAACGAATTGTTGTCTGTGCAAAGACTTGACATCAATGTTTTTCTTTTGAAATCAGAAGAATGATCACTGAAACCAGTAATTACATTCAAATTGGTTCAGATATGAAATTATTTGTATTATTTGATTTCATCACTGCCACCTAGTGGACAGACCAGTTTATTACAGCATTATAATGACAGAAAATGTCGCAACCGACTCGTTTCTTTTTTGTTTTTTTTATCTGTTTACAGGATAAACACTGGCTTCTTCGGCAGGCCGTTAGCCCCATGTCTGACACTTCGATCGCGTTCCTGGACAATGCGTTTCGCAAGAGGTGCGCTACTGAGCTAACGTAGGTGTTTTTTTATGGTTGTGTGGGAGTCACTGCCGCTGTGCTGACTGCAGTTCTTCACCTGGCCTGCAGGTGGCAGACCCTGCTGTCCGTCGACGACATGGTGGAGAAGGTGGTGAAGAAGCTGGAGGACCTGCAGCTTCTGAACAGCACCTACATTTTCTACACCTCCGACCACGGCTACCACTCTGGTGCGTCTGCTCTGCCCAGGCTTCTGACTTCTGTTTCAAATGAAGACTTGTTTTATCTGTGTGGCTGCTTGAGATGTTTCAGTTTATCGCTTGGTCTTGTTTGGAGTCTTGAATCATCTTCCCCTCATAGGCTTCCAGCTCTGTCCATCATTCTAGTATGAACTAAAATTCCATGTGACCGAATATCAAATGTGATAATCGCTTGTGGCTACGATCATCATCATATCCAAACTAAGAACTGGCCTCAACACTTAGACAAGAGGAAGAAGTTTGCCCCTATCTGTGATCTCTAATCTCCAGTGTAATTCCATCCCTACCCATAATCCTATGACAGCGCATTGTTTTCTTGTAAATTGCGGGGTTTGAATGAGTGATGACATCAGATTCCCCCCCTCTCCATAGGCCAGTTCTCTCTGCCAATTGACAAGCGGCAGCTGTACGAGTTTGATATTCGGGTCCCGCTGATGGTGCGGGGACCTGGGATTAAACCCAAACAGACCCTGAAGGTGAGACACACTGCCTGGCCTTACCCGGTGCAGGTGTAGGAGGCTGTAGGTGCCACTTCTTCCCCTGAATACGGAAGCCCTGACCTGTGTTTGTGACAAACGTCCGGTTCACCCCCTAAAACAGGTCCTGGGCTACCTGGTTGATCTTGCCAGTAGCATATGTTTGCCTCAAATGGTAAATGGTTGGCATTTATGTAGCGCCTTTATCCAAAGCGCTGTACAATTGATGCTTCTCATTCACCCGTTCATACACACACTCACACACACCGACGGCGATTGGCTGCCATGCAAGGCACCAACCAGCTCATCAGGAGCATTTGGGGATTAGGTGTCTTGCTCAGGGACACTTCGACACAGCCCAGGCGGGGGATCGACCCTGCAACCCTCCGACTGCCAGACGACTGCTCTTACTGCTTGAGCCATGTCGCCCCTGCATGGCTTCAAAGTTTAAGCCATGCATGTCTAAGTACACTATGACAAACTATGTTTGCAGCAAACAGTTACTGTTGAAGGATTTTAAATTCACGTTCCATTTAGCTCACCACCAACACCTTATTAATATAAAAGGATGTGACTTGGGTCTAACAATGCCAGCTAGCTGATTCATTGCTTACCTGTGACTTTATTTTTTATTAAGGTAAGAACTAATATTGCATTGATTGAAGTATATTATCACGGCCAAATAATAGTCCACTTTGGTTCTCTCTGTGTTTTCCCCATTAGCAGCCATTTTTTCTCACCACGCACTACTTTTTCAAACTGTTTTCTAACTTTAAATGGCAAACAGAAAAAAGTTTGAATATGTTGGCTGTCTTGAATGCATGTCCAGTGTTCGGGTTCCTCCATGGTTTTAAAGCAGATTATTGCTATTGTTGCGGCATATGTCACAGTCCCTCCCGTGTTTGACTGGCAGGCTCCTGTGCTGAACATCGACCTGGCCCCCACCTTCCTGGACATCGCTGGAGTCAATCTGTCCCTGGTTAACGTGGACGGAGAGTCCTTCCTACCACACATGGTGTGTGTGTGTGTGTGTGTGTGTGTGTGTGTGTGCGTGTGCATGCAAGCATATATCTGTGTCTGTATCTGTGTGTGTGTGTCTGTGTCTGCTTGTGTTCATGTGTACTTGTATATGTGTGTGCGTGTGTGTGTGTGTGTGCGAGCATGTATATGTGTCTGTGTGTGTATATGGTTGTCTGCGTGTGTGTATGTATGTGTGTCTGCGTGTGTGTGTGTATATGTGTGTCTGCGTCTGTATATTCAGGTACCCTATGTGAACACACCCTCATTGTTCTTGCACAGACTCTGGGCAACGGCACGGCTCGCCCCTACTTCCTGGTGGCACACACTGGGGAGGGCCACGCTGAGGCGGACCCAGCCTGCCCCAAACTGGGCCCAGGCCTGGCCGTGAGTACCCCACCCCTCCTCCCGCTGACCCGTCATCTCTCCCTAAACAACAGGGGAAGCTACACAAAGCTGGCTTGGATGGCACAATTTTTGGCTGGCTTGGATGGCATCCCCCAGAATGCAGTGCGGTTTCTGGATCCCCGTGTATTATTCCCAAAATGTTGATAATTAATTTTCCGTAATTAATTAGCTGCTAAATCGAGCAGCGCGGTCCGTTTCTCGACGGCGTCCATTTGCTGCACTGCGGCATTCTTTTCTACATATCTGTTATGTGCAGCAGGCATTCGCCAAGGACATTTTTTACGAGCTTGTACTTGGATGTTTAGCAGCTTTTAAATCTGTTGAATATCAGGCTGTCAATCCCAATTCAGTAGTGAATATCTAAGAGACTGTGCACACAGCAGTCAGTATACCAGCCAGTGGCAGCAAACAGTGATATAGAAACAGAGTATTTGAGTATTAGCAATTAGGGATGCTACCAGATGTGTTTGGATAGTTCTAATTAATTAGCAGTGCAGTTTTGTTTTTGCCACATCGGGCATTGAGAACCATTATGTCCACATTGTCCTATCAAACACGTCAATTATAGCAGATATTTAATTAGCCCTTTACAAATGTAATGCTTTAACAATCTGACAGAGCATTTGAAGTGGATGAGTGCCTATGACCGCGGTGGAATGTTCTAGATTAAATCATCACTAAGATGGCTGAAACGACAATAACGCTTACCCAGGTACTTACTCTGGTCCTGCAGAGGCAGTATGTATGTTGGTTTTTGTTTTTGTTACCTGAGCTAAATGAGCCCATTGGCTATATACACAAACACTGGTTTATTTGTCGATTCGATCACAGTACAATTTTCACATTAGCACACAAGAAGTGTCTTTGGCTCTCATTAATACACTTAATATTGCATGTTTTACAGTATGTGTTTACTGTGTAACCTAGCTGCCATTTTTTTTTTTAATCTTTGGGCTTCCGGGTAAAATGAAGGCTAAATGAAAAAATAAAATAAAAACCTCAAGAAATATACGTAGTTAACAAATTAGATGGTGGAAATGTTGGGGCTAATAAAGTAATTACGACCAGTAGTTGGAATGAAAACCAGAAACAGATAGGACCCTCGTCGCCCATCTCTACGCAAACCCAAAAGTTGTCAGTTGGAAACTGGGTCCATTGGAGAATGGTTTGTATTCATGTTTTTAATGTTTTTTTCCCCCCGTGGTGTTAACCCCGCAGCACTGCTTCCCAGACTGCGTTTGTGAAGACGCCTGCAACAACACGTACGCCTGCGTTCGCACTCTCACAGAAAACAACTTACAGTACTGCGAGTTCGCAGACAGCGAGGTGAGCCTTCAACACCCGGGTGTACTGCACAATTCAACATCGGTGCCGCGCATATAAAGATGAAAACTGAGAGTGGTGTTTCAGGAGCTAGAACGTAATTATGTATTGAAATTAATAATACCACTGAATATTGAATACAGTACATATTATTATGTATTGAAATGAATATTGCCAATAAATATTACCGATATAAATGTGGTTACTGAAAGGGTTTCTCCAAGCATGTTGGGAGAACTTGCCACAGTTCTTCTGCATATTTTGGTTGGCTCCTTGCTTCTGTTCTCAGACAGCCTTGATCAGGTTTTTATGTAAAAAGTAGACAATTGCTTACAGTAATATGTTACTTTTTAAAATTAAATACAAAAATGTCTCTGTAAAATTAAATCTTTTGGAAAATGAATATTTGGAAATCTCAAATGTGTTCTTTTATATGAACACACACAAAAAATAAACATATATATCAGAAAGTCTAGGATGCCTAAGACTTTTGCACGGTACTGTATAACTTCGTAAATAGAGGAGCAGTGGTATATACATTGGGATCTTATTTTAGGGACACTTCTAAATTATTTATAGGAGATGTTTTTAACATGTACATACATGTAACGTGTATAGTAATGCAGACGTCCGTGGACCTTGCACGCTAATTTCTACTGGTCGTTGCTTTCTTCATAGTCTTTTGTTGAGCTCTACAACCTGACCTCTGACCCCCATCAGCTGGAGAACATAGTGAAGAAGGTCGACCCTGCCCTCCTGCAAGCCATGAACCTCAAACTGATCAAACTTCAGTCCTGTGCGGGAATCACCTGCCGCGACACCAAATAACAACAACAACAACAATTGGACTGGGAAGTTGTCAGGACAGTATTTTCTGGAATGGCGTCTTGGTGGGAAAGAAGAGCACGATCTATCAGCTTCTGATATGAAGTTTGAAGTATATTTGAGGGCGTAGCTTGTGTTTACGGCAAAGATTTCTGGTCAAAAACGCTAACAGTTTTGTTGTCGCCATTTGGCCGTCGTTGTTTGAAAAACCCAGCAGTCTGAGAGGAGGCCTTAACTGTGATTTTGTCTCAGGTTATTGAGCACTTTTTATTGCACTGAACGATTCATTAACTTGCACATTTTTTAAAGCTGAATCAAATTTTAACCTATTAACTATCCTTTTCTATGTAGGTCGCTCGACCTTCAGTGACTGTTTAAGACATGAGGATTATTTCATTTGTTTGATTTAATCAGTTTCTCAGGGTTATTTATAAAAGTAGTACTAATTCATAGTAATTCCTGCCCCATTGACGCTAGAGTGACGCTAAAGGTGTCTGTCATAGTCCAAACTGTAAGTTGGCTACTTACAATGTTATTTTATTTTCAACAAACTACACGACAAAATGTTGTATTTTATTACTTCCAGTGGCCTTAAAGGGAAATATAGGCTACAATTCATACAACTGCATTTCATGTGCCTTGTAGCCTACTGCTGCTGATTGTCGTTTACACTGATACTGATTTGTACTGCTTTTATCTGTTTGGCTACATTTTGAAAGACAAATAAAAATGTACGTTTTTTTTTTTTCCTTTGGTTTTTTAAAGCGAAAAGCACATTTAGTACCATATTTGCTTGTAACCTTATTTTAGACTTACATCCTCAATTCTGAATGAGGAATCGCCAACACAAACGATTTCGCTGAATAATATTATAGCGGTCAATGCGCATCCTGTCATTACGTAATACACTTGACGTCGCCAGGCGGAAATGGACAGTGGAGGTTAAATGGCGAGGAAATCGACACAATCTTGAGTTGTCTTTGGCGGCTCGTTTTACATAAAGAAGCACGATTTTAAAAGATGGTATGACGCTTGCAGGACATTATTGGAATGTGTGGCTATATATCGCCACCCATCCTGGCATTAGCATGCCGTGTCCCAGAATGTAAAATGTATGGGCACAGCAGGTAGAGTCCGCCTAGCCTTGGATAACGACGGGGAGCGTAGTGTTAATAATAGCGATGGAGATGTTTCTAGGAAAACACGAGAAATTCTCAAGATTCAACGAGCTGCGACAGATGATACCGATATGATGTCGAAGGTATGCATTCGGCGGCATTGTGGGGATGCTAGCTACCCAGCACAGCTCAAATATATGCAGTTAAATAGCTACCCATCTGAACACAACGCTAGCGCTAGGTGTGAGTCTAGAACGGCAAGATATGCTGCCCTGTCAGAATGATTCGGAAACCGATGCAGTTACTGTAGCCTACATATTATTGAACACATGAGAAACATTACATATTTTAACGTTGGATTGTATTTGCGAGGTGATCACCAGACTGTCTTAATGGATGTCTCGAAATACGATTTCCGTCCTGGCAGAATACATGCAGGCGCACTACAATGATGGATTTGTAAGAGTTCTTGGGTTTTACTTAGGCCTAATTACTATAATACACGTTAGCAGTGCTATCCAGTCAATCTATTGTCATGTTTACAAGCGTTAAAATAAGCGTTCTTGGAATTCATTCAAATGGATATGGTCCTAGTGGAGCAAGAATGAAAAATCTATATTCAGTAAATAACCATTGCTACTGTGGCATGTGTCAAAAGACCTATACAGGTTAAATATTTGCTAAACCATTCGTGTTTCCCTTAACCAACTGAAATGACGCAAAGAGACAAAATTAATATGCCCACTGTGTATCCTCAGTCAAAGACTATGTACTGTCTCTGCCCATTTTTATATCTACCCAAAAGATACAGGAAATGACCCATATTGAGTATTCTCATGGGTAGCCTTATATATTATTATATATGCGATGTTGATATTATAAAAGTACAATCAGTTGTCCTCCTACACATGAAGGTGTAGGTTTACAACTATTCCGTGGTACATACATCTTTTACAGCCCTAGTAAAATATCCCTAATACCTGTTAACAATCATTCCCTATTTGAAGTGATCCCAGTGTGTGGGGACAATAAGGATTTACGTGCATTTATTTATTTCGCCGTGTGAACACATTAGCGTCGGTTGTGGCTACGCTCTCGCGGTTGCCGGGCAGATTAGCTCATTCTGTTTCCTGCCGTTGTCAGGACCCTGTTTTACGGTGTGCTTCACCCCGTCCCTGAGATCTATGGAAGAGGATGGACATCCCAGTAGCCAATCACAGCTGTGGGAGCGAGCAGCCCTGGCAGGGTCACGCTGGCTGGCCCGTGGCCTCGCCCATAGGCAGCCATGCCCCTCCACCTGCCTTCCTGTGTCCAAGTAAGGCCGTGCAGAATGCACCTCCAATCATGGGATCAGTGGCCCCCCCGCCCGTGGGCATGACCGGGACCCCCTGGGGCCCCCCGCCAAACCACTTCAATGGTGAGTGAAGAAACGTAATACCTCCCGTCCCGTCGAGTTCCGTAGCATGGAAGGGGATGTAGCTCAGTGGTAGAGCGCATGCTTTGCATGTATGAGGCCCCGGGTTCAATCCCCGGCATCTCCAAGGAGTATTTTTGGCGGCCAGTAATGTAGCGGTTAAGGTACGCACAAGGTTGGTGGTTTGATCCCCGGTGTAGCCACAATAAGATTGCTCCAGGGGGGGATTGTCTCCTGCTTAGTCTATTCAACTGTACGTCGCTCTGGATAAGAATGCCATTGCCCCTCATCTGTTTCTTTACTCCAGTCTCTTTGAGTGCACATTTTCAAACTCATGGGGAAGAAAATACATAAAATGATTGATTGAGGGGGCCGCGGTGGCGCAACAGGCTAAGATGCAGCGGTTGCAGTTCGCACACCGGGGACCGGGGTTCGATTCCCGGTCCTGCCAGAAAGCCTAGCTTGGCCGGCTCATGTGGCGCAGTATAATTGGCTCGCTGCTCCAGAGAGACTTGGCAGGGTTAGTAGATCGCCGCACAATAAAGCACCTCGGGCGCCTTGGAATCACGGTCGCGAGCATGAGACGAGAAGGCTTGAAGAAGGCGTGTCGCTCTCCTTCGAGCCGCTGAGGGACGAGGTGTGAGCGGTGTATTTAATGCTAGCTCTAATAATTAGAGATTGAATCAGACGGGGTACAATTGGCTACCAAATTGGGAGAAAAAGGGGAAATTCAGAAAAAAAAAAGATTGATTGACTCAGTTTCACTATATACTGTATTTATTATATACAGTAATTGTAATAGTGTAAATCTGTTTTGAATAATATTACATTATGATGATATCTATGTACAGGCTACATTAATTTTACATTAAAAATTTTGTATACATAGTTATTTAGCTGACAATTTTATCCAAAGCGAGTGTGTAGAATTTTTATTTTTTTTAAATGGCACTAAATATAATACAATGCTTTTATATTTCACACTGAAATATGATATTTTGTGATATGAGTCCCTTCTTGTGATTTTTTTCCCCCGTTTGAATTCTGTTTCGCAGGCATGCTCTGTGAGCCCAGCCCTGAATTGGCCCTGCGCAGTAACTCACAGTCACCACAAGGTGGCAGCAGCTCACAACAAGTGAGCCTTACTTTACATTACTTACGTTACGTTACAATCACTTAGCCAGAGTGTTGCAGTAGTGGGGTGTTATTCTCAGGAATACAGAAGCCTTCTCATACTACCATCTGGCTGGTAACCTTGTCCCAAATGTCCCAGTTTCTGCATTTGACTTCACCGTCCAGTTATGTTATCAGTGCTTTTAAACTGCTTTTGCTGATTACTGTGTATGTGCCCTAACTGTGGCATTTTTCACATTTATTTGCTAACTGTCATTTGCGGTAATAATGTAATAAAACAAATATATCTTAATAGTGTGTGTAACATTCCTTTTGAGATTGGTAATGCCCTGTTTTTTTCTCTGTTGCCTCTCAGGACAGCAGGATTTTAAGCCCCAGTTCTGAGTCCCGCTATGGCCTGGACCCCCAGTCCCTCCCCAGCGCTGTGAGTCTCCCTCCTCTCTCACTGTGGGACCTGGTGCCTCTCTCAGGGCACGGGCCTGTGTGTTACCTGGCTCTTCCTCTCTCTCACTGTGGGACCTGGTGCCTCTCTCAGGGAGAGTGGCTGTGTGTTACCTGGCTCTTACCCTCTCTCACTGTGGGATCAGGTGCCTCTCTCAGGGAGCGTGGCTGTGTGTTACCTGCCTCTTACCCTCTCTCACTGTGGGACCTGGTGCCTCTCTCAGGGCACAGGCCTGTGTGTTACCTGGCTCTTACCCTCTCTCACTGTGGGATCAGGTGCCTCTCTCAGGGAGCGTGGCTGTGTGTTACCTGCCTCTTACCCTCTCTCACTGTGGGACCTGGTGCCTCTCTCAGGGCACGGGCCTGTGTGTTACCTGGCTCTTCTTCTCTCTCCCGCCAGGTGCAGGGAATGGAGGACGACAGGGAGGCGTGGGAGGGGAAGCTGTTTGTGTCTGAGCCCGGCTCTCCACTGCCCCCTCTGGCCACCACTGACTTTACCGTGGAGGACAGGGGTATGATTTCACAGTGTGCAACCCCTGTATGCACACACACACACACACACACACATACATACACGCGCCCATACACACACACACACACACACACATACATACACGCGCCCATACACACACACACACACACACACACACATACATACACGCGCCCATACACACACACACACACACACACACACACACATACATACATACACGCGCCCATACACACACACACACACATACATACACGCGCCCATATACACACACACACACACACACACACACACATACGTACACGCGCCCATACACACACACACACATATACACGCGCCCATACACACACACACAGACACACACACACACACATTCAGCCCCATACACACACACACACATTCAGCCCCATACACACACACACACACACACACACATGCACGCACGCACACACACACACACACATTCAGCCTCACACACACACACACACACACACACACATTCAGCCCTGTACAGACACACACACACACACACACACACACACACACACACACACACACGCACATAAACACACATGTACTGGGATAGTGAGCTGCCTTGTGATCAGTGTAGATAACAGAATGATATGTTGCCTCTACCTCTCTTATATTATCTCTCCCTCTCTCTCCATCTCCCTCTCTCCCTCCCCCTTCCCCTCCCTCTCCCTCCCCCCCCCCCCCCCCCTCTCTCTCTCTCTCTCTCTCTCTGTTCCTAACAGGTAATGCGAGCCCCCGGTTCATGCGCTGTACCTCCTACTCTTTCCCCAGTGACGGGACAACTGCCCAACTGAGCCATCTACCCCTAGGGGTAATCTTAACCCCCTTGGCCAAGCTGGAGAAAGAAGAGGTCAGATTTGCCATATTTTTATTTTAATATGAAGAAGTTGAAATTAATTGTAGTTTGTAATCAGAGAGGAACATTAAAAAAAAAAAAAAAAAAACATTTCCCCACGATACACAAATGAATAATGGCTTTTCCCCTGCCTGTGTTGTGCTGTGCAGCGCCCTCTGCCAGTGTGCCCCGGTACTGCAGAGAGAGGGGCCGTGCCGGGCTGCAGTGGCTGTGGTGCCTACATGTGCACGTTCATGGCCTGGCAGGACTGCGGCCAGCGATTCTCCTGCCCCTTCTGCGGCAAACTCACCGAAGGTAGGGCCTCTGCGTCTCCCCTTTCCTCCTCTCCCTCAGACTCCTCAGACTCCTTTCTTTTCTTCCTCTGTTTTCCTCTTTATCTTCTGGGCCTCTCGCGGTCTGACCTCTCCGCTGCCCCCCTGTCCTGTCTCCCTCAGTGTCGTGGCAGTGTTACCAGCCCGCTGACGGGCGGGGCCGGAGGACGGACGCCGGCTGCAAGCCGGAGCTCTCCGTCGGGTCGTATGACGTCCTGGAGTTAAACACGGTCAGGACTGCGTGAAAACACATCTGTTTAAAAGGGCCGATACTTCCTAACCTGCTTAACTAGCCTTTTTGTGCGCTTCCTTTCATTATCACTGAGTTACACTTCTCTATATTTCTATAAGTTTTTGCTTTCCCTCAATACCTTTATTTATGGTTATTTTAATGTCATGTTCTGTACTGTACAGCACTTGCGCTTTATAAATTTAATGTATTAATATTAACCATGCAGGTGCGTGTGGGCATGTATTGTATTGTATTGTATTGTATTGTGCGTGCGTGTTTGCGTTTTGAGACCGTAGTGAGAGTTTGTGTGGGTGTATGTATGTGTATTGTATTGTGCGTGTAGTGAGAGTTTGTGTGTGTGTGTGTGTGAGTATGTCTATTGTATTGTGTGGATAGTGAGAGTGTGTGTGTGTATGTGTGTGTGTGTGTGTGTGGGTATGTCTGTTGTATTGTGCGGATAGTGAGAGTGTGTGTGTGTGTGTGCACAGGGCCAGGCTGCTGGGCTGCTCCTGGCGTTGGATGTCTCTCCTCCTGCAATGAAGAGTGGACACCTGGGCCTCCTCTGTCAGCAGCTACGCTCCTTTCTCTCGTCTCTTGCCAGGTAACACACACACACACAGACGCACACGCACACACGTACATACACAGACACGTACACACACACACACACATTTGCATGTGCCGCCATGTTCAGAAAACATACACACGTCACAATATGAATGAGAAAACGCATCTTTTTTCCGAAAATGTACTTGTGACGTTACTTATAAAAAGTACTTATAAAGGAGAATGGAGTGGACAAATTTTGAGTCGACAAGAATTTTGTCTTGATGGTCTCTTTTGAATTGTTTCAGAACGTTCCACAAATTTTACTTGATATGCACTAAATAAAATGTAATATTTGGTATACATATAGGTCAAAGGTTATGGCAAGGTGATGATGTAAAAGTCTTCAAGTGTAGAAATGTTTTTTTGTCATGCTGTTTATACTCACCAGCATGTGTGCCAGTACTACTTCAGTGCACAGGTAAGTCATTTGCAAACTTGCATTACGGAACATTTGTTTGTCACAGGGAGGAAGGTGGAGGCCAATCAGATCTGCGGGTGGGATTGATGACCTATGACAGCAGGCTCCACCTCTATGACCTCAGCCCCACTCTGTCCCGCCCCCACATGCTCATTTTCACTGATACTGAGGAGCTGGAACTGCCCATGTGGGAGGGGCTACTGGTGCCACTCAAGGACGCCAGATACAGCATTGACAGGTAGTGTAACAGAATATCACTTACAGACTTATAGGATATTCAATATCGTTATTCATTTATTGTAAATAATCAGGAATTTAAGGTCCAAAGTGTCGCTGAACCTTTTAACCTGACATTACCCCAGAGGGAGTTGTTCCCTGCTTAGTCTAATCAACTGTAAGTGGCGTTGGATAAAAGCGTCAGCTAAATAACTGTAATGCGACGTACGTTCAGTTTGCTGCAGCAGATTCCCCGGCTGGCGGGGGGGTCCGAGGACGCGGGCGGGTCTCAGGAGCTCCCGGTCCGGGCCGGGCTGAAGATCCTGGAGGTGAGAGACCCGGACGCCCGTCACGCCCCTGTGCGGCACGTCTCCTAGCGTGGTGCTTACTCCATGATCAGCGTGTCTCTGTCCTCACAGGCCGTGGGCTGTCCGGGGAAGGTCATCGTCTTCCACTCTGCGCCCCTGACGGAAACGGCCCTAAAGCAGAGCTCATCAGGCTTCTTCAGCTCCAGCAAGCCAAAGGTCTGTGTGTGTGCTCTTACTGTTCTGGACCCATTACATACTCATTACATTATTGGCATTTTGGCAGACGCTCTTATCCAGAGTGACGTACAGTTGATTAGACTAAGCGGGAGACAATCCTCCCCTGGAGCAATGCAGGGTTAAGGGCCTTGCTCAAGGGCCCGACGGCTGTGCGGATCTTGTTGTGGCTACACCGGGATTAGAACCACCGACCTTGCGTGTCCCTTAACCACTACGCTACAGGCCGCCCCCATACTCTACGCAAGGCACACGCACAGCGAGGCAACGGGCAGTACACGGGGTGTTTCTCACATTCTTGGGTAGCGAAATGTTACAAAATTTTGTAATGTGACGCAGAAATACTGTTCACTACAAACGACAAACGAAGAAGTAATCATTTCCGCTCCAAGGTCACTCACTGTGACCAGATTATCCGAGGCTGCCACCTAGTGGAGCTAAAAGAAGCCGGTATACACACATAGTACAGAGAGCTTACATACATCCCGAATCTGTGTTGTTGTTTGTGTTCCTTGCATAGAGTATGTAACAGTCCAGAGGGCAGTTGAAATAATAATAAAAAATACACAGTTTGAGAAACAAAATTATTTTCCTTTTTTCTAGTCCCTGTTCCAACCTTCCGAGCCTTCCACGTCATTGGCTAAGGAGTGCGCCAATCAAGGCTGCAGCGTGCACCTCTTCCTGTTCTCCCAGCAGGATGTGGGCGGTGCCTGGCCTGGGCACACCCCGTATATGACAGGGGGAGGAGTCTACAGTTATGACAGTCTTCAGGTGTGCCTCTCAATTCGTACATTTAGGTTCGCGGCGGGCGTGAAGGCAGAACATATCTTTTTAAAAGTAAAAAAGTGGCTTTCCTCTTGCTTGTCTCTCCCTTAGTCGAAGGTGGAGAGAGCGCAGCTGAGCTGTGATCTGCAGAGGTGTGTGGAGACGGAGACGGCCTTCAAGGCCCAGCTCAGAGTGTTTGTCAGCAAAGGTACGGAGGAAGAAAGAAGAGATCTCTGTACTTGTGGGGTGATTGGGCTGTTCTGCTGAATGTGGACTGAAGCGCGATGCGTTTGGGTTGTGTTGCAGGCCTGAGCGTGTCTGGTTTTTATGGCACGTTTAACCCCGGACCTAGCCCCGCCCACATCTCCTTGGCTGCTCTTGATTGGCGCACGGCCCTGGCAGTCCAGTTCGTTCACTGTGGCCCATTGGATGAGCAGAGAGGCGTGGTCATTCAGGTGGGGCTGAGGCTGGACCGCCCATCCAATCGCCGGACTTGTACTGTACTCTATTAGATTATTTGATTTTACAGGGACCATGCCCATCACAACTGATGTACCAGAGTTAGCTCCATAGCTAATGTTTATCTGCAGTCCCTGGGCAGGGAAACATTCAAATACAAATTGCAACACTACTACAGTTTTTATTTTTATAAATACAGCTAGGAAAATAAATAAATAAATAAATATATATATATATATATATATATATATATATATATATATATATATAATGTATTATTACGCCAGAACAATCCATTTGATTGATTACACTAAGCAGGCACAGGTCCAAATTAGACATAGCTAGCATATCTGACTTGCCTTGAGACATTTTTTCAGTCAAGCAACAAAACGACAGCACTGCTTCTGTGACGTTGACTAACACTGAAAAACAGTGGATGGTGTTCGAGGTACCCATATGTCACACCTTTCCAGTGTTTTATTTCAGGTCCCGATATCCATAGATGTTTGTGTGCCTTTCAGTATCAAAAATAATCTCTATCCAGTTTTACATGAGCTTCACCTAGACCCCGGGGCCTCCCCCCTCGCCTGCTGTTTCAGGCGGCCCTGTCCTACACCAGCGCCCGGGGGGAGAGGAGGACCCGGGTGCACAGCCTGACCCTGCCCTGCTCACGCCCCCTGCTGGACACCTTCCGCACCTGCCAGACCCACACGCTGCTCACCTTCTACTGCAAGAAAGGTAACGGCCGTCTGTCAAAGGAGGACGTGGAGCGTAAAAGGCCCAATAACTATAACTACATCTATAAATACATCGTTTTTAAAAATCATTTTTACTCCAGTGGATTTTCAGGTTTGTTGGGATCACATTCAGAGTGATTGACTGATATTAACTATATTCACAAGGCTTCACAAATGGACGTTATCGTTTATCAGTGTCGATGCTCACATCGTTGCGGTTATAGTTATAATAACTCTTGGTGTGGACAAGCCTTAATGGTGAGATATATGAAGCCTGTTTCACAAAACAGGATGACTGAGTTAGCCAGATACTGTAACTGCTCTGAGTAAACTTCAGTCCAGATTTGGACAGGGTCTGGCTTTTCCAGCTGACTGTAATTCTGCTGTGTGGAACAGGCCCCAGGGTCTGTAACTGGGAGGTTGTAGGTTTGGTTCTAAGGTGGAGCCCTGCGGTTGTACCCTCGAAACAAGGTACATAACCCAAATGCCATCAGTAAACATCCATCTTTAATAATGGATTATTAAAAAAATGTAATTGCGTAGGTCACTCTGGATTAGAGCATCTGCCTAATGCTTAAAAAATAAAATAAAAAATGTTAAAATGCAGACAAGCTGATTAGGGCTGGTGAACCTTTTATGGGAATTGGATTTTAATTTTGATCCAGCTTTACACAATGTAATGAGTGTACTTGGAATATGATGACCATAGTACATCCAAAGCCCGGGTGACTGGTGGAATTTATCGAGTATTTAAGATGGCCAAGGTCTCTCATTAGATGCCCGTCTCTGTGTTATGATCCTCCAGACGGATCCATTGTATGAGGCCCTAATGGAGTACAGTAATAGTGTGCTGTGGTCAGTGTTCTGTAACGGCCCTCGTCTCTGTGCTGCAGTGTACAGCGCGGTGCTGGAGCGCCCCCTACAGGACGTGCGCGAGGAGCTGCAGGCTGAAGTGACCCAGTTGCTGGCCTCTTACCGCAAACACTGCAGCTCCACTGCGGTATCTCCAGGCCAGGTGAGAGAGGGAGAGGGAGAGGGAGGGTGTGGGGGGAGTGGGAGAGAGAGGGAGGGTGTGGGGGGAGTGGGAGAGAGAGGGAGGGAGCGGGGGGAGGGGGAGGGAGGGAGAGGGGGGAGGGGGAGGGAGGGAGGGGGAGAGGGAGAGAGGGAGGGCTGGCTGGGAGAGGGATAGAGAGAGAGAGAGAGGGAGAGGGAGGGAGGGAGGGAGGGAGGGAGGGAGGGCTGGCTGAGAGACAGATAGAGAGAAAAAAGATCTGTGGTGTCGGTATGAGAGATGGACAGAATGATAAAATAAAGGATGACTTTGTATTTCATGTATTTCACAGATATACAGACTTCTGTGTCACTTACTCTGGAATGACTACTTTGTAGTCAGTACATGTAAATATGAGCGGGTTCCTTAGTAATACCTCTATGCTGTCAGTAAGATGTAAAACTGTAAACCACTCGCTCAAATCCTCATCTACATTTGAACCTTTGAACATTTCGCCCTACATTTACATTTAGTCATGGAGACAGGTTCCCCAGCAGCACAGAGCAGTGGTACAAAAAGCCCTTTGGCTGTTGCAGCCGTGATTTATTATTGATGGGCTCCGCCGTTGCTCGAGTGCTGACCCGTACGCTGTGTTCAGCTGGTGCTGCCCCAGTTCCTGAAGGCCCTGCCGGTCTACGTGAACAGCCTGCGCAAGAGCGCCGTGCTGCTGCCGGGCGTGCGCAGCTCCGTGTCCCAGCGGCTGCGTCTGCGCAGTCAGCTGCTCAGCCTGGACCTCCGGCACACGGCCTCCCACTTCTACCCGCTGCTTCTGCCCCTGGTGAGGAGAGACCCGCAACTGCCTGTGCACCTTTAACCGCATTACACGCTGTTGTGGATTTAATTTAGTCATTTGTATATTCCCTCTGCTTTACTTTCAATTAATTTACTTTAGTTTTACAGGGAACAGTGCACACTGACAGCGCAAATATTTCAGTAAATGTGCCATATTTACCGACGTCATGTGCCAACATGGCTCATTTTCCACAGCAGTCAGGGCAGCTAGGGTGAATTCAGGTACTTTGGGACACTTTGGGACACTTATTTGTAAATTCAGTTTTAATGAGGCAGTGAGGAAAGGCTCAGAAATGGAAGTGTTCCAAATTACCTGAATTCACCCTACATGAAAAAATAATATATAAATAAAAAGGAAGTAATTTTCATTCATTTCCCCCACCTGTGCAACTACCCATGCTCAGCCAATGAGCAGTGAGTCAGTGAGCGCGCTCAGTGCGATGGAGAGGGCGCGCTGCACTGCCAGCAGTCTGGACCCAGGCAGGCTGTACCTGGCCCACTGCTCCCTGTCCCTGCTCCTGTGGGTTGGGCTGTGCGTCCCCTCCCAAACCCTCCTGCAGCTCTTCAACACCACCTCCTTCTCCCTTCTGCCCTCTGGGAACGTGAGTGTGCGCCTCTGTGCGGTAAAGTCCGTTTCAATCCAGGAAGTGAATCCAGATTTAACCCTTTCGATCCATACGGCACTCTCGACCTTCCACATTTTCAACCCGACAAAATGGCTGCTATATACTGTTGTTTTGAGCCCCTATTAAAACCCTACTGAACTTTCTCAGTTTTCTCAACCAAAACCAAAACCCCTTGGGATTTGGGTGGAGCCATTTCATATTGGGCTTGGCACTGCAAGGGTTAACTGAACAACTGTCATGGAATTCTATGGGGATTTTTCAGTTGGTCAAATTCAGTTGGATTTCCTGAATTGATTGAACTGAAATGACATTGATCCGGATGCTACAGAGCGCAGAGGGAGGCAGCGAGACATTATTTCTGTGTTGTGGGAGGACGTAAAGGGGAAAATGTCCAGTAGGGAGGACTGGAGTATCACTGGCATTGGAATGACTCTTAGCCTGTGGATCTGTGAAATGTGTGCTGTGTCTGTGGTGGTCCCCTGCAGCTCTGTCTGCCTGTGCTGGAGAACCCCCTATCTGTGGCAGTGAGGAGACTCGTGCACAGCCTGCAGTCAGATGCACCCTACACACTCACGGTGAGTCTCCTGCAAGGACACGACCCCTAGACACACACACACACACACACACACATGCACACACGCTGCCACCAGCGGATGCACAAAAATACAGCGTTTTTGCAGGTAAACTTATTATTATTACAATATTTACCATTTTCATGTGAATGAAATGTGAGGTTTTTGCACAGCAGATGAGCCTGTATTGTATTGCTCAGTCTTATGTAAATGTCTGGATAACATGGATAAACAACAATCATCCCATCATGTAATGTTGTGTTTGTGCATATGATGGAGACCAGTTTTCTAACACGGTCCCTCCTCAGTTGTGTTTCTGTATATATGAGACAGACCGGTTTTCTAACACAACCCCTCCTCAGTTGTGTTTATGCATATATGAGACAGACCGGTTTTCTAACACGGTCCCTTCTCAGCTGCAGGTAGTGAAACAGGGAGACAGCAGTGAAGAGGCACTTCAGCACCTCCTGGTGGAGGACAAGAGCCCCAACGGTGGGGCATCGTACGCCGACTTCCTCTACCACTTGCACGTCAACTCACTGCGTCTCTTGGTGTGACTCCGTGCCCGTCTTGCACTGTTAATTATTGAGGTTACCCTGAAGCCCTCCATTTTCCCACAGTTCAGACACTCGGGCCCTCCTACAGGTTCTCCCCTCCGTCCCCTGATCTCTGTCAGGTTTTGAACCTGCTGTGGCCGCCTCCGATCCACATACAAAATGGATGCAGTGGTAGGACTGTTACAGAATTGCTGTTCATACCAGGACAGCACAAACCATGTACACATACCAAGCAATAAAGAATACGGTGTTCCGGTTTTCCATCGTCAAGACTGCAGATTTTTTATTTGTCATATCTGAAATTAGTACATGGTTGTGATTTGCATTAATGATGCTGCATGTTATGTGTGATTAGATACTCAAAGGACAAACTGAAAGCTGTAATACCCATCTCTATTTTCCCCCCAGTTTATTGGCATATAGATATCTTTATTTGGGATTATTTACATTTAGGGAGTGTTTAAAAAGTAGTAATCTGCTCTGATTCTAGTTTGTTTTATACACAAATGAAAGTTTTTGTAATAAATTACTCATAAAAGAAGCCCGGCGCATTTCCTCAGAACGTTTATTCACCTGTGAGGACCATTGGTCCTGTCCACACTATGAAAAAGACAATCAACTGCCCCAACAGCCATTCTTTACACCACCCAAGCCTCAGTGCTGCAGAAAGGGCTGATACAGATGAAAATATTGTGCCTCTCTTTCGAAGATACTTTTTTTTTTTTTTTTTTTTTACATAGGAAATCAATGTTCTCGGAGTTCCTCTTTGTGGCCATGTTCAGACAGAACACTACCAATGGCCGGATCCACCACAAACCTGAGACACAGGCGTTACTGCGAATCTTGCATCTTTCAAAATCAAACACGGTCCAATTACTCACACTTATTCACATATACGTTAATTCACGAGCCCATGTGAATTAACCAACTTGTCCTTTTTTTGAGTTTTGGAGGCTCTCCCGGGTCTACGAATTCAGGCAGTGTTGGCACGTGCGCTCATATGTACTTGTACACCACTTTTTCCCCCACAGTCTGTATCTCCAGTTTTACGGGGCACTTGTAGAAGTACGAGAGCAGCGTCTCGGTGTAGCCGATGAGGAAGTAAACCCTTCTCGGGTGCAGCTTCTGGTTCAGGAAGGCGCACACCACCAGTATGTTCCCCCGGCGCTTGATGACCAGCTCGTTTGTCAGACAGTTGATGAACGTGCCGTACATGAAGCGCCGGATAAAGACATCCTCCACGATCCGGTCCGCCGCGCCGCTCTCCCCATCCAGATTACCTGCCGAGACAGAGACAGATCCCCCACCCCCCCTTAGAGACCCAAAAGAACAGGCTGGCCTAGTTTTCAGACTGCGTTGCTGTGTTGATTTTTTTTTTTTTCATACCAAGATGATGAAAGTCATGTTATAAAACTCAGTTGTAAAGTATTTAAGGAAACGTTGGCTAACGTGTGGTTCGGTACAGTATGCACTCATTTGTTTTTCCAGTAAGGATTCAGTTCAATCCGGGATTCTTTCACCATAATTGTGTGTGTGTGTGTGTGTGTGTGTGTGTGTGTGTGTGACCACGACTCACTGGTGTGCTGTGATAACCAGCCCTTGCGGTGTGCGATGTGATGCGGGTGTAACGCCCGTTCGTAAGTCAGGGGCTTCTCTCCTTTGCCCACCCGGATGCGTGCTGCGCGGTTCTGCAAACAGAGGATGGATTATGAATGTTCAAAGCAGGTTATGACTGCAAACAAAGTACCGCACAATTTCTGGGTGTAAAACTGAAGATTATTCCGTAAAATGTCAACAATCACGATGAATTCCAAATGATATACAGCGCCGTTTTGTACTGAAGTACAGTAGCCTGGCAGCGAGAGGGGGCAGTAGTACCTTGCAGCAGACAGCGGTTGAATGGAACCCCCGTGGTCCTACCCAGGCCAACGCGTTCTAAGAAAAGACAGAAACGGACATAACGCATCAAGTTTCAACTGACCACAAATCAATTATACGAAAGGGCTTTTGTCGCAACACACTGTGAATTAAAACATCACTAAGCTACCTGGCTAGCTAGCTGGTAGTTATGCGTAATGAAAAAGGTATCCCAGCTAACTAGCTAACCTAGCTACTTCAGGCTAACTACTCCATTAAAGTAACAGGTACAAGAACTGAGATATACAGTCGGTTTACTGTGTGCAATACAACTGGAGTTTTATAGTTTTCTAAGGTAATAATTGTACATTACCAACATAACCGACGACCAGGACTTCAAGGACGATGCCATTTTGAAACGCACGTCGTCTTGTTCAGCGCGACCTGCGGCGAGCACATATGACGTTTCTCTTTTGGGGGGGGCACTTTTCGTAGTTACACAGAGCTATAATTGTAATAATAATAATTTGTATGCAACCATTTAATACAATGATATGATTTCAGCAGCCCCCCGGAGTTTACATAAGTTGCATCTAGTGCAACATTTAGGACAAAGTGAATATAGCGTACTAATTTCTTTGCAACGTACAACATCGATTTAGTGTACTACCAACTTAACTATTTCGCGTTATAAATAATAATGTGTTTTACGTGTGATTTAAAAAAAAAAATCAAGAATGTATTAACTGAATTTTATTTTTAATAGCCATGGATTTGTTTCCACACGGTCCTTAAATATGAGCACCAACACTTGGTCCCCGGCTTGTTCGTCAGTTAGGTGCACATACATAACTGCATTTCGTTTTTAATACTGGGTGGTATACGTGGATTGATTAGAATATTTGGGTTAACGTGGTTCACACAGCAATTCTTAACAGGATTCGGTACTGGATGTATTGCTTGCGATAGGTTTCCACAGACTTATTTCCCCCAGGCATTTAAGCAGTTTGATCAGGTAGCATCACTGGACAGAGAAAGGACCGCACAGGTGGCAGAACTGAGACGGAGAGAGAGAGAGGGCTGCAAGGATGGCTCTCCCTGTTATCGGGGAGGTAGTGGTACAGCCTTCTTCTTCTTCTTCTTTTGGTTTGGCAGACTATGTGCGGTCAGCGCATTGCTGCCTCCAACCGATCTGGAGAAGCCCTGCTCCAATTTAGCACCATCCAGTTTTATATCCTGTAGTAGCTGGATAACGTTTTCTTACACCACACTCTGTTGATCTCCTTCTCCCAATATGGAATTGATCTATGCCCATATCAGCCAGCTCTTTAAATAAAGTCCTCCTCTCCTCTTCATACATCTTACAGGGCAGCAATACATGCGGCACTGTCTCTACCTCTCCACAGCCAGAGAGGAAATGTCAATTTTGGTATTTGTAAAACAACTTTAAAAAGTGGCTTTTGCTTTTGGGTTGGCACATTTTCAAGCAAAT
The DNA here is from genome assembly GCF_963514075.1 of Conger conger. Classification (NCBI taxonomy): domain Eukaryota; kingdom Metazoa; phylum Chordata; class Actinopteri; order Anguilliformes; family Congridae; genus Conger; species Conger conger. The sequence goes on along the minus strand of NC_083770.1, from coordinate 46,140,066 downwards.
ACTGTCAGAGACAATTACAGCAGAGCCTTGGACTGCAATGATGTGGGGGTCTGTGAGTTTGTCCGTGCTGTAGTCTAATGTAATGTAATGTAATGTAATGTGCTAACATCATCAAGGCCAAGCAGGTATGCTAAGACTTAGATCCCAGCCAAAACCTCTTCCAGTTAATACTTTGGCCTGTCCGACCGACTGCGCTTCCAAACGCAACTCTCCTAATGCTCTTTTGTTCGTGCTCCAGGTTAGCACTTTAGCTCACTGAATGGAGGGATGGGCCAGCTTAGATTTGCAGATGCTGATGGCTGCAAATGCAGTTCTTCCCCCTGCATGTTGTGGGGCAGGTCTTGGTGATTTTGCAGCCAGGCAGGGTGTGCGTGGCTCTCTCTCTCTCTCTCTCTCTCTCTCTCTCTCTCTCCTGATCAACACGGAGAACTCGCTACATCCTGTACAAGTACATTCTGAAGTATACAATTACAAATACTAGAAATATAATTAAAAGTTTATATGAAGTATGTTTGGTATACAGTTGTTGCACGTCGGAAAGCACACTGCTCAGTCACTGTCCGCAGGCCAAATGGAAAGGCCGTTTTGAGACTGAAACCAACGATTTTCAGAATATACTGCATTCCGATTTAATGACTGTCTCTCTCTCTCTGAGTATTTAATATTGGACGCATTTCAAAATTGCATCTTAAAATTGAATACATAGTCACAGCCCTGGCAATGAAAAGCAACAGCGCCAAGCTTCTCCTGCTGCTACAGAGTGTGCATTCGTCAGCACCCACATACTTCACGTATTTCACTGATCTTTGCTTGTGATTCTACACACGGTTATTGCTAAACGCCCACCACAGTCAAACAATACGTGTGTGTTTCTCTGCTCAGATTGGGAGGAAATAAATGTGCTTCTAGTTACCTCACACAGAAAAGAGCAATTCTGGTAAATTCAATATTCCACACAGTAGATAAGTCACACATGAAACACATAAAACACAAAACTACGTAGGTGGTAGTCGTCATCGCAGTTATAAATACAATTTAAATGGTTACAATAGTTTTGTTAAGACACGGCAGATGTTTCTCTGTAATTGCGGGGTGGTGTGGTGTGGTGGAGTAGGCCACACACACAGTGGTCCTTCAAACGTGGTTATTTTTGAAGCTGGGTCAGTTGAAATGTTCCTGGGGCAAGCAGAACAATAACCTAGTAGCGCTAGCGCATTGAGGCAGTAGAAAAAATACTTATTGTTGAGCCTTGGATTGAGAAATGAGAATAACTGCAAGTACTGTACGTCAGTGTCTCATACGCCAGCTCCCCTGAGTTTGCTAATCATATGATTGGAGTTGATGACTGTTTGCTGGCTCTTAGACAGGTAGTTTTTTGTTTCAAGGATATCCATTGTGGATATCTACATGTGGATACATTAACGTGACTTTATAATGAACTTGATGGACGTTTAAAAAAAAATATATATATATATATATATTTGTGGTTTTAATGCCATACCTGCTAAATCTGACCAAGTAAATAATTTTTTTTTAAATCCTCTACGCTAGTGTTCTCCCAAATGTAGCTGTGTATAAATTTCAGTGTGAAATAAATAATTGCTAGTAGTTGAGAAGGCTGACAAGTGTGCACTTCCACATCCGCACGTACGCACGCACGCAGACACACAAACTATAGCCTGTCAAATACCTATTTGGTTATGCTGGTCATTGTAGGTACCCCATGAAACCACTAGGGGGCACTACTGCAGGTAGTCCGTGTAACAACCATGTGTCCTGTATTTGTGTGTGAGTATATGACGGCTTGTCTGCTCGCAGAATACCTGAAAAGCCCATGGATAGATTTTGAGACGTGGTGCAATAAATTAGCCTTGCTCAAAAGTAAGATTTAAAATTTAAAATTTCTAAAGCGCTTCACAGAGTTGGCTGTGTTGTCAATAGAATTGAAGAGGAAAAACCTCAATCAAAACGGGAGATGTGGAAATAGCAATACAACTGTGATGTTTCCCCACTCTTTCTCATAATTTGGCCCATAATATCATACATATTCAATGGGATGTAATTTGAAATGACAACACCATACATTATAGTTCCAGACATAGAGTTCTCATAATTTGTCAGTTATGGGCATTTAAAATAATGTTGTTGTTTTTCTTTCAGTGGTGGACCAACCGGTGTTTTTTTTCCTGTGATGTTTTATTCGGCTTAATCACCTGTGTTTATGTACGCAGTCTTCCTCGAGTCCAAAACGTTACTTTGAATCGATTTCTGCTAGTCCCCTAAAGGAAATAAAGTACGTAGCCTGCAAATTAAATAATGAGCGTTGTTGAACCAGTGCCCACGCATGCATTGATATGGATCGACCAATAGGTGGCGACGATGAGCCTATGCTAGGTGCGCTTGCACGCATTGAGAAAGTGCACGACACAGTAGGTTGGGATAGAGGGGGAGAGACGCAGGCAGTCCGCTAGCTCGCTAGCAAAACCTCTCCTTTACTCGAATACATATCTGCTGCTGTTTGTGACGACTCATAACATCGGCAGCAAAACCCGAGAACGCCTCTGTAGAAATTAAGTCATATTTGGTAGAGTGGAAGTCAACGTGCCGAAACAGTGACACAACCCAGACCCGAGATAAGACGGCGACATGGCTACGACAACCTGTACACGATTTACGGACGAGTACCAGCTATATGAAGAGCTTGGAAAGTAAGATGTTGTTATTTAACGTTATATGCTATAACGTGACCGTTAGATATCAATTTTGCTGTTGTGTTTTGATGGTTCTTATTCAGGAATTTTGCGTATATGCAAATGTGTGTCCGTTTTGTTGGGTGACAGATGACAGCACATTGCAACTGATACATTTTACACAGCAATCCCGCTCGCTAGCTCGCTTGCTCCCGTCCTCCAGTCTAAAGCTAGCAGCCGCACACCCACACACATACACACGCAAGATAGCTACAGCAATCGAAGCAAATAGTGTATTTCCAAAATTGAAAGCTAACGGTACAGCTACGCCCTTCTCTGATCGCCAGCTATTTGGCTCTTCGGCCCCTTCTGCACAGCAGCTAGCAGGGGACTGACATTTTGAGCTGTCAGAAATCGGGGCGGCTGTTTGGTGTCTGTAATCTGTGTCTGTGGTGGAACATGCCTGCTGCCTGACGTCAGGGAAGTATTTTGTTCGCCTCCCCCTCCCCTCGGTTTATATTGCGCTGCTTTGCCTTGTTTTCTGTTTAATTATTAATTTTGCCCGCGATGCAACTCAGCTGACTGTAGTCCGCTTCTATTAAGCATAATTCCTGCTCCTTATATACACTTGTGTGTGTGTGTGTTCGGGGGAGATTTATTTCCAGTTCCAGTTTAATCTACTAATGCTGACATTGCTACACTGCTATTGAACCTCATGCAGCTAGCCGATATTGCGTGGACATCTTGGGCCGTGGAAGGATGATGAAGCCTACCTCACGAGAGAAGCGCTCGCTTGGCTGCGCGTTTATGTAGGCTACCGCTGCGCTTCATGAAAAAAAAAAAAAAAACCGAACATAGTAAATGACGTGATAGCTGATAGGTAGCACGCTTTGCAATTTGACTGAAACTTTTTGAGACGATACGGCTCGCACAGCGCTGTTCCAGGTTGTTGTCGTCGTTTGGTCTGCTTTCTATGCGCTAACCGAATATTGGCACAATATCATTTTTTTTGTTTTGTTCGCAGTGCTCGTCACTTTGTGTGTTCACGCTGAAATCTCGGTTTCTAGATGCAAATCGACAGGCGTTAGATTAGACACTTTTCCACAGCGAATTATTAAAGTGAAAGACGGCTCGTTGTGTTCGATCTTGCTCCGCATTATTCTCGCCCGTTCCTCCTCACCCTGCTGATGAAGAGCGCCATGTGCAAATGAGTATCGAGCCAAACATGCCGCAACAGGGTTTCTAAAGCCAGAATAAAACCCTACCTATTTTCACTGAATTTATATAACAGTAATTTAGAAACCTGCATTTTACTGGAGCACACACACACACACTCACACCTAAATAATTCATATTGAATGATACAACTATTCAATTCAGAATTTTCTAATGCTCAATTTCCAAAAAAACAATTCAATGTTCTTTGTATAGTGCTTTTTTGACTGTCACACAAAAAAGGACAAAACAAACGGCCTCCAAATATTAAGCACGAAGTAAGAGATAAATAATAAAATGAATAGGTGCTGAGTGCGGTTTGCTGACTGGTGGTGTGACATTGGGTTATGCAAATTACGTTTTGCCATACTTTATTCAGAAATGGACAGACTTTCCTTTCTAATGAGTGGGACATATGTATATGTGGGTTATATGTGGGCACCAGTTTATCTCCACCATGTGACCTGCCGGGATTTAAACTTGCATTTCATTGGTTATCCTCCAGGGGTCCCCATAGGCATTCCCAACGGCGCAGTTAAATTACTAATTGCACAATTGAGTTTCTAAATGAGCCATTTATACATAAAAAAAAAAAAAGAAAAAGAGAATGAGTTGGAATGTGAATATGGACGGAAGTTTAAATGCTATGAAAAGCCTGTCTTTAAGCCAGCGGTCCTCGGTCCTGGTCACACAGAGCTGCGGAATCTGCTTGCTTCCACAGCAATTGATCAGTTTAAGCTGTTGATTACCCCATTAGCTCAGGTCACCTGGTTTGTTGGGTCTGAATTGGTCACTGATCTTGGGAAAAAACAGTGCATGTGGCCCTAGGTCCAAGATCAAGTACCACAGCAGTCAAATGAAAAAAGCATCCATAAAAATATCCATGGCGTGTCCAGTTTTATCCAAAAAGGACCAGTTTGTGGTTGCAGATTTTTGTTTTAGCCCAGCACGAATTACACTTAAAGGTTTGATTTAAGACAATGATTAATCAGTTGTATCACATTTTCTTTCCTTAAAATTTTGGGCAAGTTAAATATTATATAACTGTTCTCATTTTGAATGTGATCAACTTAACACTGCTTCTAACAAAACCACAACATTTTAAAGATACTTCAGCATGCCCACGGCAGTGATCCACTTTACGTGAGCGTCACTCGTAAACATTGCCGTCAATCCTCATCTGTGTTTAAGTAGTGCCAATTAAATAATCAAGTTTAGATTATTGACATGGCACAAATGGGATAATTGTTTCTGAAGAGGCTTGACAAAGAGGCTATTGCGCCCTCTAGCTGACAGAGGACTGAAGTACATACAAGGGGAGAAACAAGGGGAGACAACTGGTGGCCCAAGTACTGGGTTATCAGCTTGCACTAAGAGCGGCACATCCCCTGAACTGTGGTTTGGTGAGGTGAGCGAGTAGCCATTTCATGCAGTTCAAAAAAAACTTTGCTGAAGAGCAGGAGGCTTGGGTTCGTGACTCAGCATATACACTCAGTGAGCACTTTATGAGGTATTTATTACTTAAATTTTAATGGACTTAATTCTTAGACTTCTACGGCTGTAGCCTATCCACTTAGAGTTATGGTGCTTTGTGTGTTCAGAGATGCTCTTCTGCATACCACTGTTGTAATGTGTGGTTATTCGTGTTACTGTCAACTTCCTGTCAGCTTTAACCAGTCTGGCCATTCTTCCTCTGATGTCTCTCATTTGCAAAGCGTTTCTGTATGCAGAACTGCAGTTTCTGAGATACTCAAAATCACCCTGTCTGCCACCAACAATAATTCCACGCTCAAAGTCACTTCGATCACATTTCCCCCAAGTGTGTGTGAGCGCGTGTGAGTGTTTGTGAGCGCGTATGAGCGAGTGTGTGTTTATGTGTGTGTGAGTGTGTGTGAGTATGTGTGAGTGTGTGTGAGTGTGTTTGAGCGTGTGTGAGTGTGTGTGTGAGTGTGTGTGAGCGTGTGAGTGTGTGTGTGTGTGAGTGTGTGTGAGTGTGTGTGTGTGAGTGTGTGTGAGCGTGTGAGTGTCTGTGTGTGTGTAAGTGTGTGTGAGCGTGTGAGTTTGTGTGCATGTGAGTGTGTGTGTGTGTTTGAGTGTGTGCGTGTGAGTGTGTGTGTGTGAGTGTGTGTGTGTGTGTGAGTGTGAGTGTGTGTGAGTATGTGTGAGTGTGTGTGAGTGTGTGTGAGCGCGTATGAGCGAGTGTGTGTTTATGTGTGTGTGAGTGTGTGTGAGTGTGTGTGTGAGCGTGTGTGTGAGTGTGTGTGAGTGTGTGTGTGAGCGTGTGTGTGCGTGTGTGAGTGTGTGTGAGTGTGTGTGAGTGTTTGTGAGAGCGTATGAGCGATTGTGTGTTTATGTGTGTGTGAGTGTGTGTGAGTGTGTGTGTGAGCGTGTGTGCGTGTGTGAGCGTGTGTGAGTGTGTGTGAGTGTATGTGTGTGTGAGTGTGTGTGAGTGTGTGTGTGTGAGAGTGTGTGCGAGCGTGTGCGAGCGTGTGTGAGTGTGCGTGTGTGTGTGTTTGTGTGAGTGTGTGTGAGTGTGAGTGTGTGTATGTGTGTGTGTGAATGTGTGTGAGTGTGTGTGTGTGTGTGTGAGCGCATGTGAGTGTGTGTGAGTGTTGTGAGCGCATGTGAGTGTGTGTGTGAGTGTGAGTGTGTGTGTGTATGTGTGTGAGTGTGTGTGTGTGTGTGAGTGTTGTGAGCGCATGTGAGTGTGTGTGTGAGTGTGTGTGTGTGTGTGTGTGTGTGTGTGAGTGTGTGTGTGTGTGTGAGTGTGTGAGTGTGTGTGTGTGTGTGTGAGTGTGTGTGAGTGTGTGTGAGTGTGTGTGTGTGTGTGTGAGTGTGTGTGTGTGTGTGTGTGTGTGTGAGTGTGTGTGAGTGTGTGTGAGTGTGTGTGTGTGCAGCCCTCTATAGCCTCCCCCAGCTCCCCGGGGGGCTCCAGCTATGGCAGCTATGCGGGGTGAGGCGCGCGTCTGACGGAACGAGCCAGCCTGGCCTCCTCCCGCCTGGCCTCCTCCCGCCTGGCCTCCTCCCGCCTGGCCTCCTCCCGGCTGCCCTCCTCCCGGCTGCCCTCCTCCCGGCTGCCCTCCTCCCGGCTGCCTGCATAAATCAGTTTAATGTCTCGTCCGAAAGGACAGGCGGGGAGGGCCGGCCTAGGCGCTAATGAAAAGCACTTTGTTCACACATGCGTTACGTCCAGCTGTGTGTTCGGGATATCACCTCTTACCCGTCACAGCCCCGCTGCATAACTGTGGCGTTTCAGGAACATTGGGGGAATGTTTGACGGGCACACAGCTGTCTCTCTCTCTCTTACTCTGTGTGTGTGTGTGTGTGTGTGTGTGTGCGAGAGAGGTACATGTCAGTTGGAGTGCAGGCTGACACTTGGGTGGCTCCACTCGTTCACCCTGTCTCCCCCCTCCATTGACACCGGCAGGGTCCTGACTTTGACTGGGACACACTGAACCGTACAGTATACACTGTATGATGTCATTATGTTTTCTGTTTATCGAGGAGTGGTACGGTCCCTGCGTGGTCGCATGGGTGCCGAGAACAGCGTGTACTCTGCTGTAAGAAAGATTCAGCATGTAAACTTATGAGAATGCGAGTGTATGCTTGTGCTACTTTCTTCCTGTGTGTGTGTGTGTGTGTGAACTTGTAGGTGTCCGCATCCTGCTAAATCTGCTCCCTGTCACTGTCTTTCACAGTGTACCCAGTGTAGGATTTTGCACATTTGGCAGTGTGCTGATTTAGCAGCGGATGTCTTCGGGGAGTCCATTAAACAGACGGGTCCGTACAGCGGCCCAGGTTTCACCGCTGCAAGCGGAAACGTGTAAATTAATTCACTGCAAGTTTAGAATTACAGCATCGAGTTTTGCATTAGTTGCTCAAAGCGAAGCCAGTGTGCAAGCAAGTCAGGGATTGTGGATATCCATACGCCCCCGTGTACCCAATTTGAAGCACCCAAAATGTTGTGTTAAAAATCGCACACCGTTTATTCAGCTTGGGCTTGTAATACAATGTGTGCTCACATCTATAATCATGATGGTAAATGGTGGGCAATTTATATAGCGCCTTTATCCAAAGCGCTGTAAAATTGATGCTTCTCATTCACCCATTCATACACACACACACACACACACACACACCAGCGGCGGTTGGCTGCCATGCAAGGCACCAACCAGCCAGGAGCATTTAGGGGTTAGGCGTCTTGCTCAGGGCCAATGTCGCCCCACAATCCTTTCCTTCCTACTTGTGTCAGCGTTACAGGACACACCCCTCCCCCCCCCCCCCCCCCACACACACACACCCCCCACAGGACCAAACTGTGGACACGGTGGTAGTCGAGAATCGTTTCCCAGACAGTTGCCATTACCTTCGTGTTCAGCGTGACGTGGACACAAATACAGCCCTGCTTCTTGGGGATAAATCAATTGAGTGCAGGGAGAGAACTGACAGCTTTCCTTGTGTGGTGTACTGTAGCTACTGTCCTTGGGAACGTCTGGTCCCCTGTCCATAGGCAATGCTATGTGAAATGGCATGGAAAGAATTACTTGCCAGTTCAGTAAGGAGATGTACATTCCGCAACAAAAATAATCTGCTTTCAAGAATGACGGCCATTTTCGGCCTCTGTTCTTTATTTCTTTTTTTTTTTTAAAAGACATTTTGTAGGCCTTTTTCAGCTTTATTGGACAGTATATAGTATAGAGAGACAGGAAGAATGGGAGCGAGAGAGAGGGGAAGACATGCGACAAATGTCGGACGGTCGGATTCGAACCGCCGACGTCGCGGCTCGCAATGAGCATGCGGTCAGTGCTCTACAGGCTGCGCCACCGAGACACCCCCTCTGTTCTTTATTTCTTAATACACAGTTTGACTGAAAAAAAGAATAAAGATAAATGAGAAACTTTAATCAATTCCCGGAACCATCCTAACCATGTTGCTCTTGTCTTTGTTTTCCCAGGGGAGCCTTTTCAGTGGTGCGCAGATGTGTCAAACTGTGCACGGGCCAGGAATATGCAGCCAAAATAATCAACACCAAAAAGCTCTCTGCAAGAGGTAGGCCCACGCTGTGTGTCGAGGTGTCAGATGTGTTTTGGGGGGGGGGGGGGGGTTGGGTGGGATGGGGTGAGGGGTGGGGGGGGTGACAGTGTTAAATGGAGTCCCAAAGGTAACTCGGGCTAATAACTTGGAGCGGTCACAGGAAGTTGTTTCCCACGTCGCCGCCGACAGCTCTGAAAACCCCATTATCTCTCCTGTAATTGGAGTTAATTTACAGGTATAGAGGTAGCGTTGGACCTGCGCCCCTGAGACAGCTTCGCAGCGGCGTGCCGCGCCCGCCCAGGGCTGGAGACGCTACTTTAAAGACACCTATTGGATGAGTCATCGCGCGGCTCTATTTCCCGCACCTGTGCCGCGCCTCTGCCGCTCGTGAGCACTGCGATTTCCTCTCCGTAATGTAACGGGACGTCACTTCACGTAGTTTCATGTAAATGTGCCAGGTGCCTCGCTCAGCCGCATCACTCCAGTTCAACCCTCCTCCACGCTTCGCTCGACGTATCCCTCTTCGGTGTAATGTGTTTTTTTTTTCCCTCGCTTGTTAAATCCGAGCCATAAACGTAGCTGCTTCATACCCCCTACTTTGAAAACCATAAAGCCTATACTTTCGGGTCAAAAAGCTGAACTCTTGCCGGTCTGCGCTGGGCTGCTCGCTGAGCTGAGTGCTTTCAGCGGAGTGGTGCCGTTCAGCGCCGCTGTAACGGGATTAGCACGATCCCCGGGATTATCACGCCTACGCCGTCGCAGGACCCCGGGAAGGTTAAGGCCAGTCAAAGACCGTGAACCCACCGGATCACGTGTCTGTGTTGGTATGAAGATAGCCGTTGATCTGCCTAATGGATCAACATTTAGACGCGTTTAGACCAAATTTGTTTTTCGATAGCCACCGTGATGTTTTTATTCTGTGTGTGGTTCTGGTGAAAGGCGTGCCATGGTGTTGGGACCGTTTATTGCGGATTCGTGTCTGCAGTCAGTGAAAGGACTGGTCACGTCTCTCCTGTTCCTTTCTTTTTATTTTAAACTTTTATTTTATTAAAGGTACGCTTCTTGTTTTGCTTCAGTCCTGCTTCATCAGAAGAGTGAATCGCTGCAGTGCAACCGATTAATTAGTTTCTCTTGATTGTGATGTGTAGACAGATACGGTACGCAATATGAGTGTGTCTGTGTGTTAACCTGTGTGCATGTGAGTGCGCATGTGTGTCATTTTTCTAACAGCATTGGGCCTACAGTAGTCTCTGTGCTGTATATTTCTTCATACATAGTATATGTCATTCACTGTGTGTTACCTTTGAGAGATTTGACATTGTGCTAGTGTAGTGTAGTGGTTAAGGTACATGACTGGGACCCGCAAGGTCGGTGGTTCGATCCCCGGTGTAGCCACAATACGATCCGCACAGCCCTTGGGCCCTTGAGCGAGGCCCTTAACCCCGCATTGCTCCAGGGGAGGATTGTATCCTGATTAGTCTAAATCAACTGTACGTCGCATTGGATAAGAGCATCAGCCAAATGACATGTAATGTAATGTAACGAAATGAAGGGAGAGAGAAAGGGACAGCGAGAAAGAGTGTGAAGGCAGCTCAGGCAGGTTTGTCGGTCGGACCGACATGGCCGGAGCACGGGGCTGTCATGTGACCCATGGCCGGAGCACGGGGCTGTCATGTGACCCATGGCCGGAGCGCGGGGCTGTCATGTGACCCATGGCCGGAGCGCGGGGCTGTCATGTGACCCATGGCCGGAGCGCGGGGCTGTCATGTGACCCATGGCCGGAGCACGGGGCTGTCATGTGACCCCTGGCCGGAGCACGGGGCTGTCATGTGACCCCTGGCCGGAGCACGGGGCTGTCATGTGACCCAGGGCTGGAGAGAGGGGTGCAGAGCCTCATGACTTGGGCGTGAAGCGCTCCCACACCGGTGCTGCATACCACGGCTCCTGTCAGTACGACACCAGCCGCCCCCCCCGCGGGCTCCTGGCCGCCACCTTCTCCGCTGGGCCTTAAACACTGAGCGTGTTCGGAGGGAGAACACCCCCTGAACTGCGGCCTTCGCGGTGCGCTCTGTCGCAAGCGCACGCGTGGCTTTATTTAGTTTGCGCACATGAGCAGTTTTATGTTTTAATGGTCGGAGGTGCGCGGGTTATTTTTGGACTCTTCGAGCGTTCTCCTGGAAGTAATTGCTGAAAAATAACATGGATATTCCAAGTAGACCGTGTTTTTAATAGCTCGTTGTATGCTGTGTCCGTTTTCGGCCCGTGTAAATTATTGTGATTTGACACATCTTCCCCGAGAGATGATTTGCGAGGGCGATGAAAAAATGTCTACCACGCGGGTCTGACTGCAAATCGCAGTAGTTGTCCAGCACATAAACGGTTAATGCCATTAGTTGCGCGTAGAAACTGGAGCAAATGTCAAGGGGGCGTGAAGGGGTGTGGCCAAAGGCTGAGCGTGAAGCCAATGAGAGAGTGACTTTGTGGATGTGGGCGGGACTGTGGGTGTGCTTTAAGAAGGATTTGTACATTGTCCAATGAGAACTTGTTACCACTCTGTAGGGTAAGATTGTGATTGGTCGATAGGTTCCTCAGCTCTGACTGCAATGCAGTGGCAAGGGTGACCTGGATTTACCCGGAACATTTTGTCTGTGCCTCGTCGGTAATAACAATGTACAGGAAAGTAATAACAATGTTATTAACTTGTGAATATTAAAAACCAAAGCAATGAAAACTGTTTTTTTTCTCTGTTGCCACATCATTGGCCAACATGAGCATGTAATTGTAAACCTTGTTAGCACAAAAAAAATCTCCTGGTATTTCTTATTAAACGTTATTGGCTAGTTATGCAAATTGGTAATTGAGATGGTTTATGAAACGGATATTTGTGTATGCCACAATAAACAGACACGTATTCGTATGGAGTGGGCGGTTCACATCGACGCACATGAAAGCAGTTGTGCGCAGTTGTGAGGAGCTACTACAGGGTTTGGATGAAAACGACAACAAAAAGCACGTATGCTCGATCGCTGGGTGGATTGCTTCAGATTGTGAAATCTGAAGATTTCCGAATGAGAACTACGCGCGTAGTTATCATTTAGCAAATTTAAAAGACGGCGACCGTAAGAAGCTAAATTAAATTGATTTAGCGATTAATCGATTTCTTGCTCCTTGTCCCTCCTCGTAGTTTAAAATGGAGTCTGCGAACGGGGGAAATTGTGTCTGGGATCTCGGCGGCGGCCGAGGTCAGGGGCGGGTGGGAGCGCTAATGCGTGTCCTGGACCGGCCGTGCCATCGCAGCACGTTACACGCCTCCAGGGAGACGCATTCATGAGGCTGCCAGCCTGCTGCACTCACCCTCACCCTCACTCCCGCTGAGAATGGCCCGGGGCTCCAACCCAACCCCCACCCTCTCTCCGCCCGCCCCGTGCACGCCCACACTGAGGCAGGAGGAAGAGGGGTTTAACATTATCCTGTGCGTGTCGCAAGAAAGGATCTTCGTTTGATTAAACGGGGACGGTGCGGAGATGAAAATCGAGTTTCGGCTCACGGTGAGCTCTGGAGTGACACTGCCCTGTGCTGTCAGGGAGAGGGGCGCAGAGTCTGCAGGCGCCCGCGTTTAAACGCGCAAGCCACATCCTCGGGAGAGAGAGGGTTAAACGCACGCAGCAGCAGGGAGAGGAGAAATCGCAGCGTGGGCACTGGGAACGAGAGCGTTTCTACGCCCCTTGAAGCCCTCCATCCATCCCCCTGTTCTCTCCTCTCTCTCTCACTCCTCTCTCTCCTCCCTCCGCTGTGGCTGTGACTCACGCGCTGGCTTTGCCCCCCCCCCCCCCAGGTCGCCTCCCGGCCCCCACGCTGTGCGGAGAGAGCGCCGCGTACGGAGGGGTGCGGGCGCCGTCGTTCGCACTCTCTCCTCCCCCTCAGGGCTCCTCTCCTCCTCCCCCTCTTCCCTCTCTTCCCTTCTTCTTCTCCTCCCTCTCTCCTCCCCCCTCCCCCTCCCCCCCCGTCTCTTATGCAGCAGTGCCGAGGTCTCGGGGTCCCTGCCGTTAGCGGCATGGCGGGGGAACTAGGCCAGGACTGAACGGCCCTGTTCCTGGAGATCTGCCCTCCTGTAGGTTTTCACTCTAACCCTAACAAAGCACCCCTGCCCAGCCCTGTTCCTGGAGATCTGCCGTCCTGTAGGCTTTCACTCCAACCCTATCAACGCACACCGAATTCAACATGTAGAGCAGGGCTGCCCAACCCTGTTCCAGGAGATCTGCCGTCCTGCAGGTTCTCACTCCGACCCTATCAACGCACACCGAATTCAACATGTAGAGCAGGGCTGCCCAACCCTGTTCCAGGAGATCTACCATCCTGCAGGTTTTCACTCCGACCCTAACAAAGCACACCTCCCTCAACGGTGAGGGATCTCGTTCAGCTGCTAATTAGGAGAATCCTGTGTGCCAGAGTCAGGGCTGAAATGAGAACGTACAGGGGGGCGGATCTCCGGGTTTTGGCAGCAGCGCTGAGCTTGGCTGTTTTTTTCGGGGGGAACACGGCTCCCCCTCCAGGGGGTGCGGTGCCGTAATGCGCCACCCCGATCCCGCCATCGGGAGCGAGAGTCTGCTGGCCCGGAAGCCCGAGGCTATATCAGTCTGTGAGGGGGGAACGGACACGCACCCCTCTCAAATGCTCTGCAGATTAACCGTCGCCTTCAGTCCTCCTGAACCCTTTCGGTCCCGAGCCCGATATGAAGCGGCTCCGTTTACGTCCCACGGGGTTTTGGCTTTGGTTGAGGGTTTTATTTGGGGCTGGAAGCAATAGACGGGCGGCCTGTAGCGTAACGGTTAAGGTAAATGACTGGGAAACGCAAGGTCGGTGGTTCTAATCCCGGTGTAGCCACAATAAGATCCGCACAGCCGTCGGGCCCTTGAGCGAGGCCCTTAACCCTGCATTGCTCCAGGGGAGGATTGTCTCCTGCTTAGTCTAATCAACTGTACGTCACTCTGGATAAGAGCGTCTGCCAAATGCCATTAATGTAATGTAATGTAATGTGATAGTATAGCAGTCATTTCGATCGGTTGAAATGGTCTAAGATCGAGAGTGCCAGAGGGCACTCCCGGCACTGAAAGGGTTAGAAGAAACCAATGCAAGTGTGTGACTCCGTGCCAACGACCAACGGCACCCAACTGCCAGCGTGACCTCAGCTCGTCCTGGAGCGATCGTCTGATTGGGCACGGAAGGGTGATTCACAGAGAGCGAGAGCGAGAGGAGAGCTTTTTCATTTCCGCGGATAATTATGCAACCGCTGGAAATGCAAATGTCATGGTGATGGTGTGCTTTTAGTTTTAGCACACCTCCCACAGTCTTCCGGCTGGCCCGTGTTGTCTGGTTCTTTCTGGTTCGTTGTTTCTCATTTTTCACAGAACACTGCTGTCGCTATACCCTTATAACCTCGCAGGATGAGTTCATCAATAATCTTCATTGTGACGCCAGTAACGCTTGCCTTCCGTCCAATTTACGCTCAAATCTTGATACTGAAAGGTGTTGTTATTCTCATGAGATTTTGTCATGTTTTATTGAACCTTTATTTTACCGGGAAATCGTCGAAGCAGCCTTATTCCAGTGTGTACATACGTATTGTAACGCATGGTTTCTTGGCGGAGGTGTGTGTGTTTGTACGTTGTGTTCTGGGGTCTGCCGGAGCTGAGCGATGTTGTGTGTGTGCGTGTGTGCGTGTGCGTGTGTGTACGTTCGTGTGTGTCACTGGAAGCTGTACAATTTTATTCTGCTCTTTAATTATTGACCAGGCCTGAGTCTCCCTCAGCAACGTACTCTCACTTACACGACACACGTACGCACACGCATGCAGACACACAGACCTCCCAGCATGCTTAGGGCTGACACCGTGGCTTAACGCACAGACACATTAAGTGCGCATGCTGTGAATTCATTTATTAATTTTTTTCTGGCATCTCTCCATACCCTTCGTCTCATCGCTAAACCCTGTACTGTGTGTTCCCTCACATCTGCCTGAACATTCCCGCTGTGATTGGATGTGTAACAGTCGTTTTACAACACCAGGGGGTCCTGCAAGCAAGTCTCTACCTGCTTTTTATGGTTTGATTTGAAGTTACGATCATCCTCTTTATGAATGCTATTAGTGTATACTTATACCGTTCGAAGAGCCGGCGCCGGTGAAAATATTGCATTGCATCATTAAACGTGTTTGGGAGCACGTTAGCGCAGTGGGGGAGTTGTCATTTTTCCTCAAAAGTAAACTTCACTCCCTTGCTGGCTGTCAGGCTGTGCACTCTTTCTACACAGTCTCTGTTTATTCTTTCACGAGTTTAACTTGCCGTGGTGCGTGGCAGTGAGGTAAACGGTAACGGTAACACAAAATGTACTCACAATGCTACTGGAATGTTTTCTTAATGTTATAACTTTGCCAGAACGTGGTGGCAACATTGCGGTAACGCTTTGTAACGTTTTTGCTAACTGGACGGGGCCGTGCCATCTTCCGGGGCTTACATCGCAAATAACTTATCAAGGGCGTTCGTCTTATATTTAGACTTAAAATCTTATTTCTAGAACTTTGTTTTGCTAAATTGAGACAAACCCCCCCCACCCCCCCGCCCGACGCCAGTGTGGGGTGAGAAAGTTTGACTCATTTCGGGATTTGCCGATGGGGGTGAGAATTTCACTCGTCCAGCAAACGGTAACTTAAAACAGAGCGTGCGGTTTGTCCGCGTTGAGTGAGTTTGGCGGCGCTCTCGAAAATGGCCGTGGCTCCCGGACAGATCCACGTGCAAGGGAAGGGCCGCTCACGGGGTGCGGATTTAGCCCCTTTCCGGGGGGGGGCTGCCTGGAGGGCCTGTGTGGTTGGTGTGCATTTCGGCAAGAGCGAGAAACATTGTGGTGACGGTTACACGCCTAGTTTGCTGATCACGGTAGTTCACTGCCTGCACTGCCCCTGTTTCTGTTGTGCGAGACAGAAATGGTTAATCTTCTTCCATTTTTTTCTCCCCGCTAGTCTCCTCTTCCCTGCCTTCATCTATTTGTAATCAGTGTAGCCTCAAACTCTCTTCTGCTGGTGTGTGTGTGTGTGTCTGTGTGTGTGTGTGTGTGTGTGTGTGTGAGAGAGACGGACAGAAAGCCTTTGTTTCTGGGCACCCGGGAACAGTGTGTTACTGGATGTTTCTCAGCTTATGCAGCGAACAACACAAACCCCCCCGCCCCCCCCGCCCCGCCATCTCACTCTTACACTCTGCGTGAGTCAGCATCACAGATATCAGCTCCTAGAAATCACACTTTCACTTTGATTTATGTCTGAATGTGCTCTGTTGCCTGAAGGCACTCGAGCGAGACCACTTCATCACAAGAGCCCAGGCCCTATGCAAGGTGATTGGCTGCAGGCTCTGCCGGTCCATGAACGTGATGGGCGTTATTCTGTCAACCTGCGGATGCACCAAATCACATAGAAAACAGAACAGAGAGATACAGTTGGGTGCAAAAAATTTGGGCACCTCTGGTCAAAACATGTGTTAAACATGAGACCTTTCTGTAATTTTTTAAAAGCAAGATTGCGTTTTATTTTCATTTTGACTGTTTATAAATGATAGAAAACGGTCCTGTGCAAAAGTTTGGGAACCCTTTTGGATTATTCTTTGTTACTTTTTAAATAGATGATTAGGTGATTTACTTGCTTCAATGGATCAGGTGAGTATAATTCCAGGGCCAAGCTTTTTATTCTGAAGTAACTCCATGACTTCTAAAATGTCCAACTGCAGTGGTTGTTCTGTCTGGAGTTATGGGTTCCTCTAAACAGTTGTCCATGGATGTTGAAATGAAAATGGTTAATTTCCACAAAAAAGGAGAAGGCTGCAAAAAGGCATACGATTGTTGAGAGAACAATCAGGGCAGGAAACTGGCCACAGTTGCTGGGGCATCCCAGAATTCACCAGCCAATTTCACTGTTTTACCATGCACCTCGATATTTAGAACAGAACAGGACTGCCAAACAATGGGTGATTACCTGCCAAAATGGTAGAGTAGGCAAATGTACCAGGCATACACAGATCAAATTTGCCAGCATTCGGCTGATGGCTGGTGTTAATTTCCCACTCTGGTGAAGACTGTAAACGAACACATCCTCTGTTCCTCTGAAGCCAGCACCTGGTAATGACTGTTTGTGCAGTTCTGTCTAACTGACTGACTGCGTGTATTCCTTCAGTAAGTCTCTTTAACTCTGTCATTCTCTCACTCTCTCTCTCCCTCCTCTCTCTCTCCTCTCTCTCACTCTCTCTCCTCTCTCCTCAGATCATCAGAAGCTGGAACGTGAAGCACGTATCTGTCGCCTACTCAAGCACTCCAATATCGGTTAGTCTCTCTGGGTTCTGTCGTGTGACGTTCCTCATCCCCTCTGCAGCAGTCTCCTAACCTGTTTTTCACCCATCTATCTTCACCCCTATGTCCCTTGTATTGTTTACCTTAACCTAGGACCTTTCAATTTGTATTTCTTGGTACTGTGATTTCTGAAATTGTATTTGTCTCGGTATGGTAGTTGCAGACCTGACTGCCTTGTGTGCTAGACATACATTCATAGCCTAACAAACCAGTCCTATATGAATTGTATCTTATCTGGTGTGTTCGGTTGTTTGTTGTATGACCTTGATATGCATGGTTGTGTACGTCACTTTGCATAAAAGCGTCTGCTAAATGAAATGTAATGTAATGCTCTCTCTGGTGCGGCTCCCTGTAGGACTCAACCATTGAGCTGAGCTCCTGTGGCAGTTATTCAACAGTGGTTTGTTTACACTCAGCGTAGAGTTGATGTGAAACAGAGTTTTATACAGAAAAGTAAGCAAGAAAATCCATCGTGACTTTGCATTTGTTCAGCAAAATGAGCACGTACACATCTGAGTGTAAACCCTAAGGGCAGAAACAAATCTTCAGCAAGTTTACTGGTGCATCGCCATGGTTACTCAAAGGAATGTTTTTAATGCATTCTGCCGGAGTGTGAATGGTTGCTCCCAGCAATATGACACACATCGAAAAAAAACACATTTTGAACTTTTCTTTAGCAAATAACAACTAATAGATAAAGTTAATAAACAAACACCATGTGAACGTAAACAAAACCGCTGTGGATACTACAATTATTGATATTCGGTCCCGACATGGTTAGCCTCTCACGGGCTTGTTTGTGTATTGGAAAATAAACTGTTAACTCTGAGGCCGCTTGTCACAAGACCCTCAGTCACCTGGACATCGAAATTCCTGTGAGAAAAACATTTAGCCTCAGCGTTTATCACCATCCTCCCACACCCCAGGCCCACTGACACGGACACACGCTGGCCGAACAGAGTGGTGTAACGACCAGAAGCAAACAGGGCCCGTACGCAGAACCTCTCATGCCCAGTATAGCTGCAGCCATCTCTGTCTGCCCAGTTTCCCCGCTGGCTGATGTAGTCGATAAGCGCTGGTCCCGTGTAAAATGTAAATGCCGAATATGTTTGGGACGCAATGCGCTGGGTTAGGGCGGCCTGTAGCGTAGTGGTTAAGGTACTGGGACACGCAAGGTCGGTGGTTCTAATCCCGGTGTAGCCACATTAAGATCCGCACAGCCGTTGGGCCCTTGAGCAAGGCCCTTAACCCTGCATTGCTCCAGGGGAGGACTGTCTCCTGCTTAGTCTAATCAACTGTACGTCGCTCTGGCTAAGAGCGTCTGCCAAATGCCAATAATGTAATGTAATGTAATGTAATGTAATGTTAGAACAGGCCTCTCCAAGGATATGATATGCTGCACTTAAGTAATCAGTTTGGGCAGTTGATTATGCAGTTAACTCGCCTCGCCTGGTTACGTGGGTCTGTACTGGGTGCTGTTTTTAAACTGAATGCCAGTACCAAAAGAGTTTTCGGCTTTCCAGGACCTGGGTTGCAGACCCCCGGCTACTGATGAGGAAACTGCAGCTCCTGTCTGACCTCGTTCTCCAAATCTCAAAAACCTGTGCGTGCGCTGATAACCTCAGAACCCCACTGCTGGGTGGATGTTCATAAATAACACATGCATGAGTCGCAGAACTGCAAAAGGTGCAAAAACCTCCCAGATGTGGTGAGCGTGAGTTGCTCGGAGCGTAGCCGACCCGGCGTCGGTGAAATAAAAATTACGCAGCAGCATTAGCTCATGTGGGATTTGCCGGGAGTGAAACTGATCCAGAGTCAGTGAATTACGCTGCAGCATTAGCTCATGTGGGATTTGCCGGGAGTGAAACTGATCCAGAGTCAGTGAATTACGCTGCAGCATTAGCTCATGTGGGATTTGCCGGGAGTGAAACTGATCCAGAGTCAGTGAATTACGCTGCAGCATTAGCTCAATGTGGGATTTGCCGGGAGTGAAACTGATCCAGAGTCAGTGAATTACGCAGCAGCATTAGCTCATGTGAGAGGTGCCTGGAGTGAGACTGATCCAGAGTCAGTGATTTACGCTGCAGCATTAGCTGATGTGAGAGGTGCCTGGAGTGAGACTGATCCAGAGTCAGTGAATTACGCTGCAGCATTAGCTGATGTGAGAGGTGCCTGGAGTGAGACTGATCCAGAGTCAGTGAATTACGCTGCAGCATTAGCTCATGTGAGAGGTGCCTGGAGTGAGACTGATCCAGAGTCAGTGAATTACGCTGCAGCATTAGCTCATGTGAGAGGTGCCCGGAGTGAGACTGATCCAGAGTCAGTGAATTACGCTGCAGCATTAGCTCATGTGGGATTTGCCTGGAGTGAGACTGATCCAGAGTCAGTGAAATTTGCTACAGCATTAGCTCATGTGAGAGGTGCCTGGAGTGAGACTGATCCAGAGTCAGTGAAATTTGCTGCAGCATTAGCTCATGTGAGAGGTGCCTGGAGTGAGACTGATCCAGAGTCAGTGAAATAGACCACAGCGTGAGCTCATGTGGGTGGTGGAGGACAGGGGGGGGGTGTCAGACAGTGCAGGTAAAACGGGGTCCTTTGCGGGGCCCGGCGGACGCCTGTCCTAGCGGGTGCAAAAAGGACCGGAACGTTCCGACACCGTTTCCGTAATTCGTGCCCGCGTGGGCGCGCGCGAGAGAGGCCCCCGTTCACAGAGAGGCCCGGTCGGCGCACGATGGCGACGTTGCCATAGCGATGTGCGAAGTCGAGACCTGGCGCATGCCGCCCTCTTTCTTTCCCAAACGTGCCCGGCGAGACGCCGGAGGAAGAGGCCCCGCACTTCTCACAGTTACGCGCCCGATTGGGGCGGGACGGTAGCGTAGTGGTGAAGGTAAATGACTGGGACACGCAAGGTCGGTGGTTCAAATCCCCGGTGTAGCCACAATGAGATCCGCACAGCTGTTGGGCCCTTGAGCAAGGCCCTTAACCCTGCGTTGCTCCAGGGGAGGACTGTCTCCTGCTTAGTCTAATCAACTGTACGTCGCTCTGGATAAGAGCGTCTGCCGAATGCCAATAATGTAATGTAATGATTCCACTAATCGAGGTCCTTAGCAAAGACTCTGGTGGTTTGTGGTTGATCGGTAGAATCGGGCTTGTAGTTGCTTTTTTTTTAAAGATATTTTGTAGGCCTTTTTCAGCCTTATTGGACAGTATATAGTATAGAGAGACAGGAAGAATGGGAGCGAGAGAGAGGGGAAGACATGCGACAAATGTCGGACGATCAGATTCGAACCGCCGACGTTGCGGCTCGCAATGAGCACACGGTCAGTGCTCTATAGGCTACGCCACCGAGACACCCCCGGGCTCGTGGCTGCTTGATTGGAACAAAAGCCCGGCACCCGCCCCGGCCCTTCCTGGGATAAGACTGAGTGTCGCTGCCACGGTCCCTCGTGATGGAGTGTGTTGACCTTTATCCGGGCTCCGGTGGCGCGCTGTAATGACTTCCGCAGCGTCCGCGGCCCTCGCTGTGCCGCCGTGCGGGGTGACCTATTTTCAGACGCTCTTCGACTTCTGAAGCCAGCGGTTCCCGTATTGTCCACTTCGCCTTCGCCCCCCCCCGACGCTGGCGTGGCCGTTTGATCCCAAAAACACACGCTGAGGATGACTCAGCCTCTTCAGCGTGAGGAGGTACTCTTTGACCGAGGGGCTGAGTCCCGCAGCTGTGCCAGCGGTTGGGGCCTCGGCCCAAATCATCGCCCAAATCATCGCCTAAATCATCGCCCAAATCATCGCCCAAATCATCGCCTAAATCATCGCCCAAATCGAATCATTCTGTGGCGGTTGTGTCTTCGGTTGGTGGGCGTGTTCAGCACCTGGACGTTTTAGTCGGACCCCGTTACACCCTCACAGAAAAGGTGTGGAAAAAGTGCCTAAAAAGGTACAAACGCCACTGTCACTGGGGTGGTACCGGATTGGTACATAAAATTGTACCCCTAGCCAGCAATACCTATTTCATTTGTACCTTTTTTTGAATCCTTAGGCTAAAGTCAGTAAAGTTATGGCATGTCCTAAACTAGAACAGATATGGTAACGAGCGTCAACAACAAATTTAAGATATATGTGCAACATGATAGCGCTAGAAGATCACGAGACCAGTGATACATCAGAGTGATACTAGACTGCGGCTGACCTTGCAGAGGAGTGGTGTTGGAGGTCTGAAGAGATGTGTCTTGAGTGAGTCCACGATGGAAAATAGTGGGTCCTCAATCTCATCCAGAAAGGGCAGGTGTGGGAGCAGGCTTTTGGTCCAGTCAGGCGCCAACACGCCTGATTAAACTAATCAACCACTACAGTCTTTGCACCGACCATTTCTGGATAAGATTGAGGACCGCTGGCCTAATGGATGAAAGTTAACAGCGATCTATGGAAATGCTGCCTGTGTGCTCTGACTGCCTCTCTCTTGTATGACAGCAGTGTCTACCCTCATATCCGTGTGTCTTGAGTTCCTGTGTTTCCCTGTGTGTCTAATGTCCTCTCTGTGTGTGTGTGTGTGTGTGTGTATGCGTGCACGCGCACGTATGTTAGTGTGTCTAATTGTCCGTGAGTGGGTGCGTGCGTGGGCGGGCTTATTTCCGACCGAGCGCCCCGTTATGTGAACTCCTCTCTCCTCTCTCCTCTCTCCTCTCTCTATCTCTTTTCCAGTTCGCCTCCATGACAGTATATCAGAAGAAGGATTCCACTACCTCCTCTTTGACTTGTGAGTGTTTTGTGAATGACCCGGCTGTAGTATCTCTGCTCTCTTCCTCCCTCTACAGTGTCGTAATGTCCCCCCCCGTTCCGCGCCCCCCCCCCCCCCTCTTCCCTTCATTCTCCGCAACTTTCCAGAGCATGCTCGTGTTTCCATGGTAACAAAGCCAGGCCGAGAACATAGGAAATCCTGCAGCAGTGGCAATCCCCCCCCCCACACACACACACACACACATAAACACTCACGCACACACACCCAGACACAAACACAAACACACACACACATACACTTGCACGCAGACATGCATACACATGCACACATACACACATACTCACACAGACACACATAAACACTCACTCACACACACATAAACACTCACACACCCAGACACAAACAGACACACACATACACTTGCACACATACTCACACAGACACACAAATAAACACTCACGCACACACACAGAAATACTCACTCACTCACACACACACACACAAACACACGCACCCACGCACACAAACATGCACACACACACACACACACAAACACATGCACACATTCCCCATCACCCCTCCTCCCTCACACCACTAGATGCAAAAGTTAATACCAACAAACATGTGCACACAGACAGTAATTTACACCACACAGTCTGGTGCACAGTCTGGCGCAGATACAGACAAGGACTCGCTCCCCTTACAGATTCAAACACTTGTTCTTGTCAATTGTACTTTTTCCTTCCCCGGACTAAGACACTGCGGTCACGGCCGAGGCAGCTGTGGATTCGGGTCACCTCACGCAGAACGCCCGTTCCCGCACACACAGAGCGGACGGGGGCGAGTGTCCCTGCCTGAGGTGGGCAGTGGAGTGCTGGTTGCAGTGGGCCTCCGGCCAACCTTTGTGTCGCTGTTGTTTCCAGGGTGACCGGGGGAGAGCTGTTTGAAGATATTGTAGCCCGGGAATATTACAGCGAAGCGGACGCCAGGTAAGTTCAACTATCTCTTCCTCTCCCTGTCATGTTCTCTCTCGCTCTCTCTCTCTCTCTCTACCCTCCCCACCTTTTCTCCAATCCTTCTCTTCTCCCTCTCTCCTCCTCTTCCTCCCAGTCTCCTTCCTCCTCCTCTCCAGTCCTCACTTCCGCTTTCTTTTCCGTTTTCGCTTTCGTTGTGCGGGGTATCTGTTTCGCATTTTGAGACGGATACGGATTTTAAATAGCATCGGCGGCGGCGCGGAACGCGGTCCCCATAAGTATAGTAATGAGGGAATCAGGGCCGTGGAGCAGTGGAGTGTGTGAACTGGACTGGCTTTCAGGCTCCCTGGCAGGAGGTAGTGCTGGTTCTGCCTGGCTGAACGCGGCCCGGGAGCCGAAGCAGAACGCCCGGCCCGGTTGCTTTTCGTCTCAGGCTGAGTTGCTGATCAGATTCTCTGCATCGATTGTTTACCCCCGATCGGGAGACATATCTTAAGAGCACCGGAGCACTGCTGTGGATTGTATTCTCTCGTTTCCTTTTTCTTGGCTCTCTTTCCTCTTCTCTCTCCCCACACCCCTCTTTCTATACCCCTCTCATTCCGTGTCTTTCACAGTTCGATGCACGCTCACACACACAAGCACACAAAAATATAAAGTCCACTCCATGGTCAGCACCACCAGGAGTGAATGTCTTGGCAGTTAGGCCTTCCAACAGGTTGACTGTCCTGGCTCCATTCCCCACACATCCTCCATGGTTGGCATTTATATAGCGCCTTTATCCAAAGCGCTGTACAATTGATGCTTCTCATTCACCCATTCATATACACACTCACACACCGACGGCGATTGGCTGCCATGCAAGGCACCGACCAGCTCATCAGGAGCATTTGGGGCTCAGGAACACTTCGACACAGCCCGGGCGGGGGATCGAACCAGCAACCCTCCGACTGCCAGAACCCTGCTCTTACCGCCTGAGCCATGTCGCCTCTATGTAGCAGTGAGGCAATACCCCTTCCTGTGCTCAGTCCCCCGCCCTGTGCTGTCAGCCAATGGGTGTACACAGTCCTCTCACTGACCTCACTATAGGAGCTTGTGCTACAAGCCCACTCTCAGCCTGTTACTATTATGGCTATACGTCTCACAGTGCGCCCTCAGCTACGCTGTTATTGCATTAGCCCTTTAGTGACTGTCAGTAATAGAGTGTATGTTTGTGTGTGTGTGACCGTGAGTGTGTGTGTGTTTATTTGTGCGTACAAGTGTGTCTGTATGTGTGTTTGTGTGCGTGTGTGAGTGTGTCTTCGTGTGTGTGTTTGTGAGCGGGTATGTGTGCATGCGTGTCTGTATGTGTGTGTTTGTGTGTGTTTAACGCATGTGTGTGTGCGCACAAGTGAGTGTGTGAGTGTGTATGTATGTGTATGTATGTGTGTGTTCACGTGTGTGTGTATGTATGTGTATGTATGTATGTATGTGTATACGCGTATGTATGTGTGTGTGTGTGTGCACGTGTGTGTGTACGTGCATGTGTTTCTGTGTGTGTATCGTGTATGTACACGTGTGTGTGAGCGTAAATGTGTGTGTATCGTGTACGTACTCGTGTGTGTGAGCGTAAATGTGTGTGTATCGTGTACGTACGCGTGTGTGTGAGCGTGTGTGTGTGTCCCTTGTCGTTCGTTAGCGGCGGTAGAGGATGACTCTCCCTGTGTCTGGCTGGGCAGAGCGCCCTGCGGGCCAGCCCAGTCTCCCCTCTTCTGTGAGCTGCATCCAGGCTGGGGCCCCGGGCTCCCTGCGAGACCTGCGCAAAGTGGGGCTCCAATTAGTGCGGATAATTAGCGCCCGCGTTTGTCTCTCAAGCCGCGCTCCATCCAGCTCCTAACTGTGTCACTGCAGGGGAGGGGCCACAAGCCCCGCCCCACACCTGTCACTCGCAGCCTGTTCCACCAACGGCGTGCGAGCAACTGCTGAGACACCTCATGCACGGTCTGAGAGAGAAACCGGACAAGTGGTGTGAGAGAGAAACCGTACAAGTGGTGTGAGAGAGAAACTACATGTGGTTTGAGAGAGAAACCACACATGTTTTTAGGGAGAAACCGTACATGTGCCCTGAGAGAGAAACCGTACATGTGCCCTGAGAGAGAAACCGTACATGTGCCCTGAGAGAGAAACCGTACATGTGCCCTGAGAGAGAAACCGTACAGGTGCCCTGAGAGAGAAACCGTACATGCGGCTTGAGAGAGAAACTGGACATGTGGTTTGAGAGAGAAACCATACATGCGGTGTGAGAGAAACCATGTCTATGTCTATGCTTCTTGCTATGCCGTCTCTGCCCTGTCTAATGTTAAATTAATCAGAAATTCAGCGAAATTGAAATACAGCACATTTGGTGTGAAATTGCACCAAATGTGCTGTACTGTGGTTCAGTTGCAAATGTTTGTGGTTTGGTCATACATGTATGTGTGTTCATATGTAAATGTGTTCATACTCCTCTGTGCCCAATGTATGCATATGTGTACGTATGTGTGTGTGTGTGTGTGTGTGTGTGCGCGTGTGTATGTGTGTATGCATGTGTGTGTGTCAGCTTGTGTGCATGCAAGTCTGTCCTTTTTTTGCACATGAGCCAGCTCCTGAATCATCCTGAGATACGTGCCAGTCTATTCGAATCCCATGTTTAATTAGGGCCTTTGTGTTTTTCTAATGCAGTTTTTCAATAGTGTGTATTAACATGTAATAATGGCTATTAAAGTGCATCATCACCACAGCTTAACAATTTCTTTTGTGTGTTTGAGGGAGAGATGGAGAGAGAATGTGTATGTGTGATTATGTTTTGTCTGTGCTTGATTGTTATGAGTGTGTGAGAGAATACCTTTTTTTATTTGTGTGTCAACGTGTGTGTGTGTGTGTGTGCCTGGGTGTGTGTACGCCTGTGTCCATGCGCAAGTGCGTGTGTTTGTGTGTGTGTTTGTGTTTCTGCATGTGTGTATTTGTGTGTGTGCCTGTGTGTGTGTGTGTGTGTACACATGTGTGTGTGCCTGTGTGAATGTGTGTGTGTTACTGGCATATATGTTAGCTCTCTCTCTCTCAGTCTGCCCACACAGTAGACAGTGTGTGGGTGAGGATCCTGCAAGCTGTCTCCCTGCTCCAGCTATTAGTCACACTTCCAGCACATTTAACCCCTTCTCACACACACGTCACTCACAGTATTTGTGAGGACCCTATCGGTTTGTGAGGACCGTATTTGGTTTGTGAGGACCATATTGGTTTGTGGGGACCATAGCGGTTTGTGAGGACCGTATTGGTTTGTGGGGACCATAGCTGTTTGTGAGAATCGTATTGGTTTGTGGGGACCATAGCGGTTTGTGAGGACCGTATTGGTTTGTGGGGACTGTGTTGGTTTGTGGGGACCATATCGGTTTGTGAGGACAATATCGGGTTGAGAGGACCGTATTGGTTTGTGGGGACCGTACCGGTTTTTGGGGACCGTACCGGTTTTTGGGGACCGTATTGGTTTGTGGGGACTGTACCGGTTTGTGGGGATCGTATTGGTTTGTGGGGACCGTACCGGTTTGTGGGGACCGTACCGGTTTTTGGGGACCGTATTGGTTTGTGGGGACCGTATTGGTTTGTGGGGACCGTATTGGTTTGTGGGGACCGTACCGGTTTGTGGGGACCGTACTGGTTTATGGGGACCGTATTGGTTTGTGAGGACCATATCGGGTTGTGAGGACCGTATTGGTTTATGGGGACCGTACCGGTTTGTGGGGACATCACCAGTTTGTGGGGACGGCGATGTGGTGGCCCTCAGTGCAGGTCACAGTAGCACGTTAGCGCTTAGCTGCCATCCCGCCGGGATTCTTTCTCCTCCTTCTCCCCCCCTCTCTCACTCTTTCTTCCCTCTCTCCCTCTCTCTCTCTCTCTCTCTCTCCGTTGTTAGCCTGTCTGGCGGTGCCGTGGTGTTGTGTCAGTGTCTCATCATGTTTAAATGGTTTTGTCTCCTCACTGCACCCCCCCCATCCCTTATGCCCCTCCCCTATTTCCCCCTCAAACCACCTTTCACTCCTCTCTTCCACTTGTCCCTTCCTTCCTTCCTTCCTTTCTGCCATTGTCCCACTCTCTCTCTCTCCTCCCTAATGATTGTACTACGACTGGTTCTTCTTCTCCTAAAAATGTTTTTCCTCGTCCACTTCGCCTGTTCACCTCCCCCGTGACCTCTAATCATTCGACGCCCCCCTCCTCACTCCTCCCCCCCCTCCTCCCCACTCCTTTCCCACCCCCCCTCCTCCTCCCTTCTTCATTTTGTCTCCACAGTCACTGTATTCATCAGATTCTAGACAGTGTCAATCACATTCACCAACATGACATAGTACACAGGGACCTGAAGGTCAGTATGTGTAGATCAGCATTGTCCTGCCCGGCCCGACCCGGCCCTCTGCTGCCTGTGTCTGCTTCTGTCTGTCTGTCCGCCCGTTCGTCCGTCTGTCCGTCTGTCTGTGGTTCCAGCATCCTGAACTGCTCCCGATGCACTGGTATCCGCCACCTCCCTGCACTTAACCCCAACCCCCCCCCCCCCCCCCCCCCAAACCAACCACCCCACCCCCTTCTAGCACCCCGCTCTTTTGACCTGTACTGTACTGTTCCCATTTTTCACTCATTCAGTCAGTATGGACACAAATGCTGCTCTTATGCCTCTGTTGACTTTTAGTTTGGCTATTTAATTTCCTTAAAAAAAAATATATATATATATATATATAAATATAAAAATAAATAGAGTTATAATTTTCAGATTCATATTTTCACAACTGTTGTCGGGGGTGACCAAAGGATGACACAGTCCTTCTCTGTGTACGGGCCCGTTAAAATGTCTCCCGCTCGAGATCGGTGCTGATGCATGCTCATCTGTCACAGCGCTGCCCTGAACTTCTCCGCACATTTAAATGTCAACTGACTGTTTAACGGAAGATTTCTCCCATCCTGCGCCGAAGGAGGAGTTTGCAGTTTGCCTAATGGATGAGATTATTGGACTGAATTAGTTTCGTTTCTCTGGGGAGGAAAGGTACAAATTTAAAGGCCACAGCAGATGCCCCGTGTCCTCCCTGCCAGTTAGTCACATGATACACCCGGCAGTCCGGCAGACACGGCACGTAATTTGGAATGATAAACGGCGATACGATATTGATTTGGACTGATACACGGCAATACGATATTAGTTTGGACTGATACACGGCGATACGATATTAATTTGGACTGATACACGGCGATACGATATTAATTTGGACTGATACACGGCAATACGATATTAATTTGGACTGATACACGCCCATATGATATTAATTTGGACTGATACACACCAATGCGATATTAATTTGGACTGATACACGCGGATACAATATTAATTTGGACTGATACACGCGGATACAATATTAATTTGGACTGATACACGCCCATATGATATTAATTTGGACTGATACACGCCAATACGATATTAATTTGGACTGATACACACCAATGCGATATTAATTCGGACTGATAGTCGCACGTGCGTACACACGCTGATGCCGTATATACGATTACGTTCATTTCTACCTGATTGGCCTTTGTTCTGGTAAATTCTAGAAAGGGAAAACGACACGAAGCAAATCTGTTGAAATCAGGCCTCATCCTGATCCCTGCTGGCAAAATGGCGGCCGACGCGTCCCTCGCCGTCGGTGTTGCCGTGTCTGCGTGTGTTTTGACGGGCAGCACGCCCGTGTCAAGGAGGGAAGGCGCCGTTCCGCCCCCATCCCGGCTGAAACGCGACACGCTAGTATTTGTGATTATCCAGTGCAACCCCACCACTCCATCACAGAGGCAGAGAACACTTGCTGCTGTAGGCGTGTTCAGCGTGTTCAGGACAGACATGCTCGCTCACACACGGACAGGCGTGTAAACACACACACACACACACACACAACAGTATATTAGCCAGTCCTAGCCAGGCTACTCAGCCCTAGCCTATAGACAGCAGCTCACAGCTCCTAGCACTGGGCTCAGAGCTGGAATAGACCAAGAATGAGCCAACTGTTCCGTATTCCACATTCCACATTCCACATTCCACATGCCGTCCCTGTTTCCCTCTGCGGAGAGTCACATGCTCACACACTGCGTGTGTGCTCACCTACACGGCTGTGCTTGTCACAGTCACTCCCGTTCACTCACACAGGGGCAGTGTGTTTGCTTCTGCCCACCCCACTACACACACCGATATCTCTGTCTCTGTTTTTCCCTTTTTGCTCACTCAGTCACTCACTTTCTCGCTTATACACACACATGCACGCCCACACGCACACACACACACTCTCACACACTCACATGTATACACACACATTTACACACACGCACATACACACACACGTACTCACGCACACACACACACATTTACACACACAAACACATACACACTCTCACACACACACACACACACACACACACACACACACACATATATACACACACACAACAGACACACACACGTACACACACACACACACACACACACAGTGAGGACAGTTGGGCTGCGGATGTGACCTGCTCAGTATTTCTTCATTGGGAGACCTTTAAAAGCAAGAAGCAGCTTCTCTAATTTATAGCCCTGAACTTTAGTGCCGTGCCAGTCAGAGCCAGAGTAAATCAGGACTCACCACGCGGACACCCAACCTCTCCTGCAGCTGGCCTCTCTCTCACTCTCTCTCACTCTCTCTCTCTCTCCCTCACACTCTCTCACACTCTCTCTCTCTCCCTCACCCTCTCTCTCTCACTCTCTCTCTCTCTCCCTCACACTCTCTCTCTCACTCTCTCACTCTCCCTCACACACACTCTCTCTCTCTCATCTCACTCACACACACTGTTTTACTCTCACACACACACACTCTCCTCTCTCACACACACACACACACACTCTCGCTCTCCGTCGTGCCCGCACATAAACACACGCGGCCATTTATGACATGTGACGTGCAACCCGAGCACTAAATGTCATATCAGATGAATTATTTTATTAGCCTGAGGTATTTACAATAGGAAGACACTCACAGGAACATGTGGTTAAACCCCTCTGACGGCCAGCAGCTCTGAATAACCCCCCCTCCCTCCTCACGCTCAGACTGACAGCCTCATTCTCCGCCAGGAGGTATGTGCATGTAAATGGTAAATGGTTGGCATTCATATAGCGCCTTTATCCAAAGCGCTGTACAATTGATGCTTCTCATTCACCCATTCATACACACACTCGCACACCGACGGCGATTGGCTGCCATGCAAGGCCAACCGACCAGCTCGTCAGGAGCATTTTGGGGGTTAGGTGTCTTGCTCAGGGACACTTCGACACAGCCCGGCGGGGGATCGAACCGGCAAACCCTCGAACCGGCAAACCCTCCGACTGCCAGACGACTGCTCTTACTGCCTGAGCCAATGAGACGACTGCTCTTACTTGCCTGAGCCAATGAGACGACTGCTCTCACTGCCTGAGCCATGTCGCCCCGTACACGTGTACACATGCGCTCGCAACAACACCACGTGTGCATGTAACGGCACCGGGGCCCCGTTCATGTACATATATGCACACACATGTACCACACGTGTTTGATATATGGTGGGATGTGCACAGCTCAGATTTCTCCTCGCCATCCTGTGCAGCACGCCACTGCCCACTGTACGTTACATTACATGTTATTTAGCTGACGCTTTTAATCCAAAGCGACTTACAATTGATTAGACTAAGCAGGGGGGCAGTCCCCCCCCCCCCGCTGGAGAAAATGCGGGGTTAAGGGCCTTGCTCAAGGGCCCCCGACGGCTGTGCGGATCTTATCGTGGCCACAGCGAGATTGAACCACCGACCTTGCGGGTCCCAGTCATGTACCTTCGCCACTACGCTCCAGGCTGCCCGCGTTGGCTTGTGAGAGCAGTTAGCGGTCACAGGACTGTGACGTGTGCGGAGAGTGTAGGGGCGTTCAGTGGTGATGGTGTCTGTATGGCACACTTTTGTGTTAAATGAGGCATACAGGACCTTACCCCCCCTACTACTTGTCCTGCCCCTGCCCCTGCCCCCTGCCCCTGCCCCTGCCCCTGCCCCTCCTACTAGACAACGTTCACCTGTGTCTGTTCATTTGACCCAAGAGCCTCCACTAAGTAGAGCCAGAGAATGATTTCATGCTATTCATGAGTACGGCTGTAACAGATAGCAGATTACATGGGAAAACTGAGTGACTGAAGTGTTTTTATTTGTATTCATTTTTTTGGCCAGCGTTTACCCCCCCCTTCCCCCACCCCCCCCACCCCCCCTCCACACTCTGGCCATTCACTGGGTTGCATACACAGCCCTGCCTCTCCTGACCAGTGTAGTCCCGCTCCACTGCCACCAAGCTCAGACTACTCCATCTCCCAGCATGCATCTGCACTAACACTGGCCCAATGATCTGCGAGTCGCAGGGCTGCTGTTTTCACTTCACCATTTGGGGATCGCTTCCTACACCTGACGGGCAGTGGCATGTCCGTCACCGTGGCCTGTGTGTTCACGGCTTCGGAAGTCTCTTGCCGGAAAAGGTCCGCATTGACTTCCCTGCCCTGTTAGACACTCGCCTTGACACATTTTGCTCTGTGAAGTGAAAATGGCTGAAAACGCAGTTGTATTGGTTCGCCCTAGGGGTTCAAGGCACTGAGGGATGTTGTGTTCTGCATTTTGATTGGTTGGGGAGCTGGAAGGTGTGTGTGTGTGTGTGTGTGCGTGTGTGTGTGTTGGGCAGTGGGGTGGGCTGGGCTGGGGAGAGGCAGGAGTGTGTATGTTTCGGCAGGGACCCCCCCCACCCCCCCCCTCCCTTTCCCCCCCACCTTCTTGGCCTGTGCACGGGGTTGTTGTAATGCTGCTCAGACTAACATGCGCCCCCTGGTGTTTGCATGCAGTCATTGCATCCAGCAGATCCTGGAGGCGGTGCTTCACTGCCATCAAATGGGCGTGGTGCACCGAGACCTGAAGGTGAGTGGCAGGTCCGGTTTTACTGTGGAGTGTGTGTGTGTGTGTGTGTGTGTGTGTGTGTGTATATGTGTGTGCGTCTCTGGTCATCACTTTGTGGATTGTGCCACATGTAAAGGTTGTAAGGTTGAGTGTCACCCTCTGTTGTGAAGCCCAAAGGTTTCTGAATGTAAGCAGTTGTCTTTCCTTACCTGCGATTAAGGAGATTCCGCACGGTGATTGTGTTTCCTGTAGTTGTGTATACAGTATGTGTTGTGTGTGTGTGTGTGTGTGTGTGTGTGGTGTGTAAAACGTCTAAAAACCTATGTTACTGTCGTCATCAACTTGAGACTCATAACCTTCAGCCAATAACCTTCAAAGCACGACCAAAGAGAGGGAAGGCAGGCATTGGGAATAATGGAATGGCGTATCATGAAGTGTCCCATTTGTATTCAAAGATAAAATAAAAAAAAGACAAAAAAAGTGTAGTCATACAGTCAGAAAAATTCACTTCAATGCTGTTCAAAAGAAAAGGCCCTTTTGTTTTACCCAGACACACATGAAATATTGGTGTCTAGCTCGTTCTCCTGCAACTGCACAGAAGCCCGTGTTTTCTGTGTTCTCTTCTGACTGAGGCCCTCCCTTGAATGGAGTGAGCATAGTGAGGGATGCTGAATTAGTTGCAGCTGGCAGGTCCGTTGGCACACGTGTGCCTTCTGTTCAGGTTTGAGCGACCCTGTTTTCGTCTGATTTTGGTATGTGAACCTTCTTCTTCTTCTTGCATCTGAAAACTGGGCAGTTTCTTTGCGTTTCACGAGCCCCTTTGACGTAGTTCCATTCACGTCGTGGGGATGTGCACGCCGTACTAACGTCTTTGGGAAACTTATTCTGCTTCTCAAGTGCACTATGAGTAAGACTGATGTGAGTGGCACGAAAGTTTTGGTTTCAGCATTACGTAATTATGTTTGAGTAGCCTACGTATACGGTATTGGGGTTTTGTGAGGCTTGGAGGGCTTGGATTTAAGTCCAGGTCCGAGACGTGAAGTGAACCCAGCGATCACAGTCTTCCTGTCTGAGGCCCTGCGGATCTGGCTTGCCGGCTGTCTTGCCTTGCATTCTGCATGCCCTGTGTTTGTGTCCGTGCTGTGCATGAGTCTCAACGATGGTGTGAAGACTTTACCTGTTCGGTGTATCCTGTGTGTGTGTTCATGTATTCTCCTATGTGAACAATGCATTACTCTTTTTCTCTCCCTTGATGATGTGTAAACTTTGACTTTTGACATTGTACCAGTACGCTGTGAAACGTACACATAACCAGTACGCTGTGAAACATACAGTACACTTTCTTCTCTTGATTTTTCTTCTGTCACTTAATTAGGCCTATTTTCTACCAAGAGGTACCTGAGGTATAACCTTACTTCAGACAAACAGCGCAATATTTTTCCATAAATGGGTGGTGTTATCAGCACAAACAGCTTTTTTGTGTGTGTGTGTGTGTGACTTGAATCATATTTGTCAAACCCTGTAAGCATACTGCACATCACTTCACATTAGGATCATACAGTAGTAGCTTTTTCTTCAGTAATTCATACTGTATATAACACGGTGGGAAGTCTTTATAGTGTGTGACACTGCCCTTTAAAATGGGCTAACTGTAATAGTCAGCAGAAGTTATAGTTCAAGATTTGTAACTGGAGAAAATTTGGCTTATGGCGTAAGTGCTGGGTCATAGTCCTGGTGCTGCACCGTACAGTACGCTTACAGTGGTGTAAATTTAGATTTGTCCCTTTCCAAATTAAAAAGGCACTATGCCAGTTTCTGGGAGTCGGCGGCTGTTAGGTCAGACGGCTCCTCTCCGTACGGCGTGTGCCGAGGAGGCGGTCCGAGGGAGTTTGAGTTTGAGCCGGCAGGGTTGTGCGTCTCCCGGAGGAGGCGCAGAGGGGAGGCGCAGAAGGGGAGGCGCAGAGAGGAGGTGCAGAGGGGAGGCGCAGAGGGGAGGCGCAGAAAGGAGGCGCAGGGATCGATCGCGCCTCCCCACGCTCCTTCCGCTCCGCTCTCCGACCCACTTTCTCACCTCAGCGGAGCGAGGCCTGGCCTACTTTATAACCTCGGAGACCTTCGGGGGGTTTTTGGCTCCTGCGGGTCCCGCGCAGGGCCTGAACGTGCGCAGCGATTGGCTCGAGCTGAGACCAATCGGTGTTGCCGGAGTACAAAATGAATGTGTGTGTGGGTCTCTTTCTGTGTGTGTACGTGTGTCTATGTGTGATTGTCTGTTTCTGTGTGTGTGTGTGTGTGTGTGTGTGTGTCACACTAGTTGTGGGTCCTTCAAGGCCTTAACTGTGGACTCAAGGCTTCACTGTTCTTCTCCAGGCTTTATTGACACCATTTGTTTCGATATCAGACTAAAGCAGAGGTCAATGCAGGTCCAGTGGGATGATGTACATTTGGCCTCAATGTCCACTGTGGAGGGATAGGATATTCCCCCAGTAGCGCCCCCCTCTGGTCACAATACCCCTGGGCCTCAGCTGGGTATTGGCTATGAGTGAGTGATAATGTAAGGTGAATCTGAAGACTGGAAATGCAGAACCTACAAGCCACACCTTCTCAAAGCGGCAGTGAAGGAAGAATACGACTGTCATGACAGAGTTTTGCTCCACTGCCAGAAGGATGTGTGTTTCCACAGCTGCGTGTGTGTGTTTGAATGGTAAATGGTTGGCATTTATATAGCGCCTTCATCCAAAGCGCTGTACAATTGATGCTTCTCATTCACCCATTCACACACCTACGGCGATTGGCTGCCGTGCAAGGCACCGACCGACCAGCTCGTCAGGAGTAATTGTGGGTTTGGTGTCTCACTCAGGGACACTTCGACACACCCCGGGTGGGATCGAACCGGCAACCCTCCGACCGCCAGATGACTTACCTCCTCAGCCGATGTCGCCCTGCGTGTGTGTTTGTGTAACAAAGTGAGAGAGAGGCTCAGGCTTTCTGATGTGCCTGTAATGTAATGGGCTCTAAATTGCTGAATGAATTCCCCGAGTGGCTGTAAATCACACTAATGAAGAGCCTGGTGCCTCAGACTGCCGATCCATTAGCAGGCATATGTGCAACCGTTTAATTCAGCCCTGCTCCCGGAGATCTACCGTCCTGCAGGTTTTCGCTCCAATCCTAACAGCGCACCTCATTCAACAGCAAAAGCAGGGCTGCCCGGCCCTGCTCCTGGAGATCTGCTGTCCTGTCGGCTTTCAATCCGACCCGAACAAAGCACACCTCACTCACTCAAGCAGGGGGGGTCCTGGTTTAACCGTGTTAAGTTGCTGCCAGTGGGGTTTGGCTGCGGAGAGGGCAGCGTTTTGCTCTTCTGTTCGAGAGAAGAAGAGCGAACACCGGTCTTTGCTCTGAGACTCCTCAGGAGCAGGAGAATGAAGGGGGGGTGTGGGGTGTGGGGTGTGGGGGGGTGGCCGCAGTGACAGAAGCTACCTCTGCTGCAATGCAGGGGAGCCGGTGACACCCCCACACACACACACCCCCACACCGCCCCATCCACCGAGCTCCCCACCTTCCAGATGGCGTGTGTATATGTGTGTGTATGTGTGTGCACGTCTGTGTGTGTGTGCGTATGTGTATGTGTGTGCTTGTGTGTGTGCGTGTGCATGTGCGTGCGTGCGTGTGTGCATGTGTGTGTGCGTGCGTGCGTGTGTGCGCAGGTGCGTGTGTGTGTGTGTGTGTGTGTGTTTATGTGTGCGTGCACGTGTGTGAGTGTGTGTGCGCATGTGTGTGTGTGCGTGCACGTGTGTGAGTGTGTGTGTGTATGTGTGCGTGCACGTGTGAGTGTGTGTGTGTATATGTGTGTGCGCATGTGTGTGTGCGTGTATGTGTGTGTGTGCGTGCACGTGTGTGAGTGTGTGTGTGTATGTGTGTGCGCGTGTGTGTGTGCGTGCACGTGTGTGAGCGTGTGCGTGTATGTGTGTGCGCATGTGTGTGTGTGCGTGCACGTGTGTGAGTGTGTGTGTGTATGTGTGTGTGAGTGTGTGTGTGTATGTGTGTGCGCATGTGTGTGTGTGCGTGCATGTGTGTGTATGTGTGTGCTTGCGCGTGCGTGTGTGTTTGCGTGTGCCAAACGTGTTAGAGAGAGGAGGCGGAAACGCCGCAGTGGTGGGGCACCAGTGTGCCTGGCGCAGTTACGCCGCGCTGCTGACAGAGATTAATGAGACTTCCCCTAATCTGGGACGCTGAATGGAGCTCTCGCACCCACACCGGCCCGAGACAAAAAACAGCGAAAATAAACCCCCCCCCACCGCAGGGAGACGGGCTGGGAACCCGGGCCGCCACGAGGTGTGGCGGGGAAAAACCACTCCTCACTCTCCACAGATTTGGGTGCTGCGTTCTTTTATAGCTCCTGTTTCACACGGCCTGTTCCTCCACACATAGACCTCTTATGATATGCTGCGGATTCCGTATACAGTAGTTCTTGTTTGCGTCATGCAGTCCTGCGTATTTGATTGTGTGTTTTGCGTGTGTATTATGTGTGTCTGTGGGTGTGCGTCTTTGTGTGTGTGTGCACGTATCTGCGTGCACGTGTGCGTGTGCGTCTGGTATGTGTGTGTGTGTGTGTGTGTTCCTGCGTGTATACAGTGTGTGTGTGTGATGTGGTGATGATAGCAGTAACCTTAGTGACCCTCTCTCCCCCCCTCAGCCAGAGAACCTGCTCCTGGCCAGTAAGTGTAAGAACGCAGCCGTTAAGCTGGCCGATTTCGGGCTGGCCATCGAGGTGCAGGGGGATCAGCAGGCCTGGTTCGGTATGTGATCGCCGTGGCGACAACACCCCCCCCCCCCCCCCCCCCCCCCCCCCCCTTCCCCCCCAGACCCCCAACACAGGGGCAGAGCCTGTCTCTCTGCCAGGCTGCTAGTGCAGCTATGGGACTGACTGAAGCCATTACCACAGCCTGCAGTTTAGAGCAGAGTTCCCCAACCCGACCCTGGAGGGCAGTGTCAGGTGTACTTCAGCGCTTAAGTGCTCAAACTGAGCCATTGATTGGCTGAAGAGGACATTAACCTTGTTTCCTGGGCCTAAATTGGCTGCTGATTGAACAGTCTGCAGACACCGGGGCCCTCCCGGACTGCAGTTTGAAATGCCTGCTTTGCTTAAAGCGTTCTCCGGCAGGTCAGGGGCGGTGCGGCAGACATCTAAATCACTGCTGGACCTTGGACCAGGAGGGCTCTGGTGGGCTGTCTGCTGGAATCTGGTGTTAATCAGTTAATCAGAGGCTGATTTCACAGGTTACACACCCCACCTCCTTTCCTGGGTCTAAATTAAAGTGAAAAAACACCAACTGCCCACGCCGCTACCCTCCAAGGTTAGCTGAGGACCTCGATCAGAAAAACACTGTTTTTGCAATACAGTGAACACGGACTTCAGTCTTACATATGGTTTGATGACAGTTTGGTAGAGTACTTTCACACGTAGCTTTGTTACCACAAAAATTCTGGCCCCAATCTCGATCAGTGCAGCAACCACTGTACAGTACAATCAGTGCACTAAACCTTATTTTCTCATGTGAAATGTCCGGAACTGGGTTGTTTATATTAAATGGGTTATTTGTGAATACATTGAAGTCGCAGTGGATAAGGAAGTCTGTGAATAAGAAATGGCTGTGTACCATTGGCAATAATATTTTAAAGGCTGGCCAAGTTCAAATTGGTAGGTGTGTTTATTTCCTTTGAGTAAAATGCCACCATTTTAACAAGTCCCATAACAAATTAAGATTAAATGTATGAACGTTTTAAAATAGGTCTGTGTTTAAGCTGAGAATTTGCTTGTTGAGGCGAGGATCTGTGTTGCACTGGAAGACTGGTGTCCAACTGCGGGTGTGCAGCGGGGTCTGACCGTGTGTGTGTGTGTGTGTGTGTGTTGCCATGTGGCAGGGTTTGCCGGGACGCCAGGGTACCTGTCCCCTGAAGTGCTGCGGAAGGAGGCCTATGGCAAGCCTGTGGACATCTGGGCCTGCGGTGAGAGAGAATACACTCACACACACACACTCACTCACACACACACACACACACACACACACACTCACACTCACACACACACACACTCACTCACACACACACACACTTACACATATACACACTCACACACACACACACTCACACACTCACACACACACACTCACTCACACACACACACACACACACACACTCACACTCACACACACACTCACACACACACACACACACTTCCACATATACACACATACACACTCTCACACACTCACACACACACACACACACACACACACACACTTCCACATATACACACATACACACTCTCACACACTCACACACACACACACACACACACACACTCACACACACACACACACACACACACACACTTACACATATACACGCACTCACACACTCACACACACACACAAACACACACACACACTTACACATATACACACACTCACACACACTCACACACACACACACACACACACACACTTACACATATACACACACTCACACACACACTCACACACACTTACACATATACACACACTCACACACACTCACACGCACTTACACATATACACACACTCACACACACACTCACACACACTTACACATATACACACACTCACACACACACTCACACACACTTACACATATACACACTCACACACATATACTCACACTTACACATATACACACACTCACACACACTAACACATATACACACACTCACACACATATACTCACACTTACACATATACACACACTCACACTCACACACAATTACACATAAACACACACTCACACATATATACTCACACTTACACATATACACACACTCACACACACTCACACACTAACACACTCACACACACTCACACACTCACACATATACACACACTGACACACTGACACACACTCACACACACTCACACACATATACTCACATACATACACACACACTCACATACACACATACACACACTTAAACATATACACACACTCACACACATATACTTGCATACATACACACACACACACACACACACACTCACATACATACACTCACACACACACACACACACACACACTCACATACACACATACACACACTTACACACTCACATATACACACTCACACACACATACACACACACACACACTTATACACACATACACACACTCACACACATACACCCAAGCATGTGTACACACTCACAAACATGGTCAATAACACACATGCATACAGTATACAGGAGCGCACATACTGTGCAAACACACAGAGGCTGGCATCAGTACAAGTTGCATGTGGAATCCTTGTAATGTACAAAATGAACATTGCACACTTCAGAGTACAGTATACATTCTGTTATCCCTGCTAGTGATGATTCTTGCTTCTCATTCACCCCTGAGTTAGTTTATTGTCAAGGCCAGGTTATAGTCCAGAGTGTTGCTCTACAGAAAACTCTGCAGAACATTTGTGAAAGTTCTGTTGCTGCCAGACGAAGACTGTGGTCATTGTCCTTAGCAAAAATATATACACTCACTAAGCACTTTATTAGGTAGAACCTGTACACCAGCTTGTTAATGCAAATATTGAAAAAACATCCAGTGAACAGCAGTTCTGTGGGCAGAATGAGTTGCTAATGAGAGAAGAGCCAGACTGGTCAAAGCTGACAGGAAGCTGACAGTAACACAAATAACCACAGATTCCAACAGTGGTATGCAGAAGAGCATCTCTGAACACGCAACGCGTGAAACCTTTTAGTGGATAGGCTACAGCAGCAGAAGACTTAATAAAAGTAAAAAAAAAAAACCTCCAAAATAAATACCTAATAAAGTGTTCACTGAGTGTATGCCGCCAGCAACGTCATCGGTCACACACATAAACCGGCCTTAGCCATGTCAGCGGTGCAGTCAGCGCGGGTGACAGTGTTTCCCTCACCTGTACTTGGCCCAGGCGTGATCCTGTACATCCTGCTGGTGGGATACCCCCCCTTCTGGGACGAGGATCAGCACAAGCTCTACCAGCAGATCAAAGCAGGGGCCTACGACGTGAGTGTCATCACATTACATTACATTACATTACATTACAAGGCATTTAGCAGACGCTCTTATCCAGAGCGACGTATGGTTGATTAGACTTAAGCAGGAGACAATCCTCCCCTGGGCTGTGCGGATCTTATTGTGGCTACACCGGGATCACCGACCGTGCGTGTGTCCCGGTTATTTACCTTAACCACTACGCCGCGGGCCGCCCCCACAGATACAGATACAATCGGAAACCCTTGAAGAACACGTCAACTTCCAAAACTAGCATACCGCAGATGCTGGTCTCGCGAGTGTGAGCTAGGTCTCACTGCGTCTCTCCCGAGAGGTGGAAAGGTCCAGGGGACAGAGAGCAAGACGCCTCCCAGTAACTCGGCCGGCTCCTTTCACTAATTAGCTCTACCTCCTGGCTGAATTAGTGCGCTAATGAACAAATCCAGGTGATCGGAACTAAATACCTGGGAGGCCTTTTACTCTCTGAACCTGGACTGCCCACCGTGTCACTCTCTTTCTAATTCTCTTTATCCTCTGTCGATCCTTCTTTGTCTCTCCCTCATTCCTCTCTCTTCCTCTCTGCCTTTCCCTCTCTCTCTCTGCCTATCTCTCTCTCTTCCTCTCTGCTGATCTCTCTCTCTCTGCCTATCT
This sequence comes from Conger conger, assembly GCF_963514075.1. Classification (NCBI taxonomy): domain Eukaryota; kingdom Metazoa; phylum Chordata; class Actinopteri; order Anguilliformes; family Congridae; genus Conger; species Conger conger. The sequence continues at coordinate 46,099,341 of NC_083770.1, read as the reverse complement.
CTCTTCCTCTCTGCGTATCTCTCTCTCTCTCTGCCTATCTCTCTCGCTCTCCTCTCCCTCGGTCTCACTCGCTCTCTCTCTCTCCGTATCACACTTCTCTCCCTTGCTGCTTCTCCCACATGACTCACACGTTGTCTCTTATTTAAATGTGGCTTATGTAACCAGATAACCTCTTTCATATTTTAAATGAACAGAAAGCGTTTGCCTGTTCCATATTCATGTGACCTCCTTCTGATAAAGGGTTTTACTAAATGACTGGAATTAAGTCTCTTCAGTGCATTCGGTTCAGCTCACAGACACTAGCAGATCACCCTGTGTAGCTGGGATATGGTGTCATTGTGTAGCTGGGATACAGTGTCACTCTGTGTAGCTGGGATATGGTGTCACTGTGTAGCTGGGATACAGTGTCACTATGTGTAGCTGGGATATGGTGTCATTGTGTAGCTGGGATACAGTGTCACTCTGTGTAGCTGGGATATGGTGTCACTGTGTAGCTGGGATACAGTGTCACTCTGTGTAGCTGGGATACAGTGTCACTGTGTAGCTGGGATACGGTGTCACTCTGTGTAGCTGGGATACGGTGTGGCTGGGATACAGTGTCACTCTGTGTAGCTGGGATATGGTGTAGCTGGGATACAGTGTCAGTCTTTGTAGCTGGGAAAGTGTATGATCTGTGAGCAATGACTAACTCTCTTTCCTTTCTCACGGGCACGCACGCACATACACATTCACGTGCACACACACGAACATTCACGCACACACACATACACGAATACACACCCACTCATACACACACACAAACATTTACGCGCGCACACACACACACACACACACACACATTCACGCACACACTTACACATGCATGCACACACACACACACTCTTTCCTGCTCCTGCAGTTCCCCTCCCCTGAGTGGGACACGGTCACCCCTGAAGCCAAGAACCTGATCAACCAGATGCTGACCATCAACCCCGCCAAGAGGATCACCGCCCAGGAGGCTCTCAAACACCCATGGGTCTGCGTGAGTGTCCCCTCCGAGAGCCGTGCGCATACGCAGAAAGCATATACTCACACACACACACACACACACACACACACACACACACAGACACACACACACTGATCCTAATGCTCCTCTCTCTCTCTCACAGCAACGCTCTACTGTAGCCTCTATGATGCACAGACAGGAGACAGTGGAGTGCCTGAAGAAGTTCAACGCCAGGAGGAAACTGAAGGTTTGCCATGGCCATCTCATCAATACCCAGCCATGAACTACAGACACCTGCCATCTCATCAATACCGAGCCATGAACTACAGACACCTGCCATCTCATCAATACACAGCCATGAACTACAGACACCTGCCATCTCATCAATACCCAGCCATGAACTACAGACACCTGCCATCTCATCAATACACAGCCATGAACTACAGACACCTGCCATCTCATCAATACACAGCCATGAACTACAGACACCTGCCATCTCATCAATACACTGCCATGAACTACAGACACCTGCCATCTTATCAATACCCAGCCATGAACAACAGACACCTGCCATCTTATTAACACACAGCCATGGACTACAGACACCTGCCATCTTAACACACAGCCATGGACTACAGACACCTGCCATCTTAACACACAGCCATGGACTACAGACACCTGCCATCTTATTAACACCCAGCCATGACTACAGACGCCTGCCATCTTATTAACACACAGCCATGGACTACAGACACCTGCCATCTTACTAATACCCAGCCATGAATGACAGACACCAGCCAGGTGTTTCATTCACAGACTCACAGTACTGACGCTTGCAAGACATCGTGTCCACAGCCGAAACAACTGACACATGGCAGCAGTGTTTTGCGAGATTCGGGCTGAGTGCCACACTCAGTCCAGGCCAGTAAACTATTAAACACGTAATGAGGACAAAAGCCCTAAAAAAAGCCCCCCAGAAAGAAAGAGAAAATCAATGGCCAGCTCTGCATCGGCGTGAATAACCCAGTTTAGGGTTTGCAGTGGTCCCGAATGAATGGGAAAAGCAGACCTGGGTCAATTATGTAATTCTTTGCGATTGGATTCATATACTTTTCTGTGTTCGATTCATCTCGCCTGGTGGAATCGAGGCGACCAAGATGACCGGAAGGCAGGGTTCTCAGAGTGTTTCCTAGGCTGCAGTCAAGCTCGGTAAAGCATAGTAAAATATTTGAATCCAAAACATAATTGCCCCAGGTCTGGTGAGAGGTTAGCGTCTGATATGGAGTTGGGGGGGCTGTGTGGTGTGAGGGTGACCTGCCTTATCTCTCCCGCAGGGGGCCATTCTTACCACCATGCTGGTGTCTCGGAACTTCTCTGGTAAGTAGGAGACACCCCCCCCCACCCACCATTTTCTCCAAATCTCCCCCCCTCCTTAAATATAACATCAAGCTGCTCCTCTCCTCTCCCCATATGGGAGTAGAGAAAGCCTCTGGAGTATTGTTACTTTTCCAAACAGGAGGATTGTCTGTTTGTCTTTGACGCGGCGTCGTTTGCTGGTCTGGGACCGCGGTATTGTCAGAACAGTACGGCAGTTGAAAGGATTCGTGATCCTTTTTTAAAAAAGTGATCTCATGTACACACGTCCGTTTAGTCATCGTAATGAGCGAGTTCGGCCCCTAACACCCACGCGGCTTAATCACCTGTCTGAGGATGTGCTGAAGAGTAACTTCACTGCAGTGATGGAGGGGTCCGTGGCTCTGTAGGACACTCACGCTGAAAGTGCGCTCGCCTCCCTCCGCCTACGGAGCGCTTCACAGGAGTGATGATATCATGGTCGGGGTGTGGTCATTGGCCTGCTCGTCAGGGGCTGTAGTTTTCAGGGGTATCCCTCTGCTCCTCGTTCTGCATTCACGGGTATCCCTCTCGGGCCACACACTCACTGGCCGTGGCTCCGTTTGTGAGGGAACGCGGTGTGTGTCCATTCGGGTCCTTTCCGGCGTGTTCTGGGCGAAGGTAACGGCATGAGTGTGTGTGCATTCTGACTGTCTGTCACGCAGGTGTGCTGGTGGTTATGACAGGCCGCTGTTAGAATGTCTGTGATGGAACTGCTCCCACCACTACTTTTTCACACACACGCACACGCACACGTTCACACGTGCACACGCACACGCAGTGAGACTCATGCACACACACACACACACACACACACACACACACACAGTGACGGGTGGAGGGCGGAGGGCAGAGGATGTAGGGGTTGTCTGAGCCCTCTCTCTCCGCCCTCTCTCTTCTCTCTCTCTCTCTCTCTCTCTCTCTCTCCGGTGGGACCTCATTAACTCAGTGAGCTCTCTGGTCTCCTGGGGGGGGGGGGGATGGGGGGGTCTGTGATGTCACTGCTCTGCTCTGCACTCCAGGGTCCAATCTCCCGCTGTCATTTCAGACTGCGGGGGGTAAAAAGATTCACTGTCTGGAACCTGTGCTCAACAAAAGCTCGGTCCACTCTGCGGGCGGCACACTGGCGGGCTAAATAAACCACTTCTGTTTCAGAACGGCGACAGAGGCCCAAAGGCTTGCACGCAGAGCTCCGCCCACGTGCCTTCCTCGACCAATTAAAATCCGCCGCTGTGTTTTTTTCCCACCTTGCCCCCTCCTTCCCCCCCCTTCTTGTCTTTTAATCCCCCCCCCCTCGTTCTCACACTAACGGATTGTTCTTCTCTCCTCCCCCCCCCCCTTTCCTTCTTTCTCTGGGCTGTCGTGGTGGTGGTGGTGGTGGTGGTGGTGGTTGTTGTTGTTGTGGTCGGGGACTCAGTGGGCCGCCAGACCACGGCTCCCGCCTCCGTCTCCGTGGCAGCCGCGGCCGGTGCCGCCGCGGGGCTGGTGGAGCAAGGTAGCCGCCCGCGCGCTAGAGGGCGCCCTCTCCTGCCCCACGCTTCGCTCCATCCCTCCCTCATCCCTCCCCCCCCCACCGTTTCTCCGTCCGTTCAGCATGGAGCTCAAAGCATGAGGCACTCGCCGCGGACCGCCAACCCCCGCTTCCTTCCAGCCCGGCTCTGACTTCCTCCTTCAGACGGGGCAGCTGTCGCGCTCTCCTCTCACCTCCACATCCTCCATTTTGACCCCAACAGGGCCGTGCATGAGCGACCTCCTCTCTGTCCCTCTCTTTCCTCCCTTTCTTTCCTTCCTTCTTTCCCTTTCTGTTACTCACTTCATTTTTCCCTCCAGCCTTCCGTGGGCCGGCTCTCGTTCTCTCTCTCTTGCTCTCTCTTGCTCTCTCTCTCTCTCTCTTTCCATGCCGAGTTTCTCCAGTCTTTTCCAGCCTCCTCTACCTCTCCTCTCTTTCCCCGCCCATGTCCCAACTTCCTTTTCTTACACTTCTGTCTCTCCCTGCCTCGTTTTTTGATTGTGGGACAAGCCAAGCTCCCCCCCCCCCGTATTATTTGAAGGATGGTATGGCCCTCCTGCTGGCCTGCTGATCTGCTGGCCTGCTGAATGCTGCATGGGGCACTGGCCTGGTGCATGTGATGCAACGGGGGGGGGGTGACTGTGATGGAGACATGATGCATGTCAGAAGCTTTGTCTGTAAATTTTATATGTAAGGTTAGGGGGTTCTACATGAATGTCTAGCCTACCGAAAAGCTACTCTGGGAGATTTGAATGAACTCTCGCATGTGGTAGATGAAGCCAAGTGACTTATTTTTCAACGTCGTTTCTCTGTACAGCAGCATAACATAACATTACATAAGGCAATGGCCAGAACAGGCCATTCAGCCCAGCAATGCTCGCCTTTTCCAACCCCTAAGTGCACCTACTGCCCAGTTCGCCGAAAGGCTAAATAGTATCTAGCATTTCCAGCAGATGCGATGCGTATGTAACCATTACTGCAACGAGGCAATTAAAGGCTGTGATAAGTGAAGCAGTCCGGGGAGGTGCTGTGGGGCTGTGGGATCTCGGTTAAACCTTCGCCAGAGTAATATTTGCCCAATGAAATATTCATGCGCTGCCATTTCGCGTTTCCTGTTTGGCTATGGAGAGGCCCGTAGCTGGGAGCCTCTCGGCCTGACTGTGCTACACATATCCCTGTTTCACAAGTCTGAGCAAGAGGACACACACTCACCGAGCACTTTATTAGGAACATTTTTTCCTTGTTACACCTACTTATTCATGCGATTATCTAATCAGCCAATTATATGGCAGCAGTGCAATGCATACAGTCATGTACATATGGGTCAGCAGCTTCAGCTAATGTTCACATCAACCATCAGAATAGGGTAAAAATGTGATATAAGTGACTTTGACCGTGGAATGATTGTTGGTGGCTGGCAGGGTGGTTTGAGTATCTCAGAAACTGCTGATCTCTAGAGTTTGCAAACAGTGGTGCAAAAAAAACAGTTCTGCAGACAGAAACGCCTTGTTAATGAGAGCTGTCAGAGGAGAAGGGCCTGATTGGTCAAAGCTGACAGGAAGTTGACAGTAATGCAAATAACCACACATTACAACAGTGGTATGCAGAAGAGCATCTCTGAACACACAACGCATCATAACTCTCAGTGGATAGGCTACAGTACAGTAGAAATACCTAATAAAGTGCTGGGTGAGTGAATTTAATTGGCCTGTTGATAATCCTCAGGTCATTGTTACCTGTCCACGTATTGCAGCAAGTTGAACAGACATGAGCCGTGGTTGGCAGAAGGCCTTGTGCCTACTCAGAATGGTTTGGGTGTGGTGATTTTGGGGGGCACAGTGGTAGTTTGATTGTGGGGGAGGGGGGTCCAGCTGTAATCTCGTTCTGGTCCACCGTCGTTGGCTCTGTGACCAGTAGGCCGTTCCTCCTGGTGGGAGTGAATACGATTCGCCGATGGTAGCCGCGTCACCGCGGAAACAATTTGCTTGGATTTGAACCCCCTACCCTTGAGCCCCGTTCTCCTTCACGCTTTATTTCAGGGTCTCCTCTTCACTGTGACTTCTCTTTCTCTTAATCTCTCCTTTTTCTCCGTTCTGTCCTTCCTGTGGCTTCTGTAATGTGTGCCAAGGTAAGCGGCCCCTCCGGGTGTGTGCTGTGGGGAAACAGCGCCCCCCCTCTGAGCTGACAGGGAACTACGCTTCCAGGTTGTGGAGAAAGGAGGCAGAGGGGTTTATTAAGGGTCCGCCCCATCACCTGTAAAACAAAAAATAATCTCTTCAGGAGCTAAATATAGAGTCGTGGGCCAAAGGATTTCCAATGTTGAATATTGAGTCGGGTGCTTTTTTTCCCTAAAAATAGGACTATGGTTCATAAAAAGGTAGAGTAAGTTCAATTGAAGCGCAGAAACTCTGCCGTTCTGCCTGTTAGTGCCAGTGATTGATTGACAGCCTTGAAGAGTGTGGAGCTCTGTCCTGAGATGGGGGCAGAATCCCTGATATTCTCACTGTCCCTGGAACCCCTGTTATATAGAGAACGACCACATTGCTTATGCGTAAGTTGTTTTTTTGTTAAATAAGCAAAAGCTCGTTTTTTCCTGTCCAAATTATCCGAACCGTGCGACCATTTTCCTGCTCAGGTGCTAAAAACGTCTCCGTCGCAGAATCTCTGTGTCCTCTGTTGTAAAAAAAAAAAAAGAAAGAAAGAAAAAGGAACACACACACGGGATATCTGGCCTGATTTCCTTCAGAATACGAGCCATCATCCCCTTTATTATCCCCTCCCCACCGCCATGACTTCCTGTTAAAAAAATAAAAACGGGACAAAGTCTGCGCCTTTACCTAGCGTAGCGTCCCGATGCTAATCCCCTCGGTGAGGGTAGATGCCACGGGCAGCCTGCTGCGGGTGCTCTAGATGCAGAGGTCGTTTGATTGGCTGACAGGGCGGGCGTGGAGCTTGAAGGACGCCCGGGCCACGTTTCCCATCATGCACCAGCTCGCGCCTCGTTAGCTCGTTACGCCACTTCCGCTAATGAGGCTGGCTCCTGGCTCTGTGAGGAGCTGGAGACAGGGCACTGAGTTGGAATAGCTGTGTGTGTGTGTGTGTGTGTGTGTGTGTGCGTGTGTGAGAGTGTGTGCGCGCACAATCTCTGAATATCCAGATTAAATCAGCGTTTAATTCCCCGCTCTGAGGTATTATGGCAGATACCGTGCAGCGTACCTCCTTCTCAATCTCACTCATTATTTATTATCCTGATGGATGTCTTTCAAAGTGGGTAATCCTCTTTCTGTCTGAAAATTCCCTCGATTTTTTTATGTGTGTGTGCGTGTGTGTCTGTCTGCTGTTCTGCTTGTTGTAGCAATGCCACACTCTCCTGAGCTCCAGGGTGTGTGTGTGTGTGTGTTTCTGCTTCGTACTGATGGGTTGGGTTTGAGGGTCATAAATTGCATTACCTCTCTACTGCTTTCAGTTAGGGAATATTAAGAGGACAGTTTGATGTTGTCTCTTCTCTGAACAGCACGCTGTTTACCATCACCCCTCTGAACCTGTCTCTCTCTCTCTCTCTGTCTCTCTTTCTCTCTCTCTTTCTCTCTCTCTTTCTTTCTCTCTTTCTCTCTTCCCCTCTGCAGCAGCCAAGAGTTTGCTGAACAAGAAAGCCGATGTGAAGGTAAGGCAGGAGACCTTCGAGAGCCAAGCGCCGCACAGACCTTTCTCTCCGCCACTCCTCTCCTCTCCTCCTTTTCTCTCTCTCCCTCTCCCTCTCTCGCTCCCGCTCTCTCCTGGCTTAGCGTGTGCTGCTGCTGCCGCTCTGGATCTGAGTGCGTGTGTCGACAGCGTCTCTCCTCGCTTAGGGCCCATTACACATCTTCTGTAAGCTGTGTCTGCTTGTGATGAAAACTGCCTCTGGTTCTCTGCTGATGGTTGCAGCTTCTTTTGTGTAGCTCTGTGTGTGAGTGTGTGTGTGTATGAGAGAGTGAGAGTGTGTGTGTGTGTGTGAGAGAGAGATAGTGAGAGTGTGTGTGAGAGACAGTGAGAGAGAGTGTGTGAGAGAGAGTAAGAGAGTGTGAGTGTGAGAGAGAGAGTGTGAGTGTGTGAGAGAGAGTGAGAGAGAGAGTGTGAGTGTGTGAGAGTGTATGAGAGAGAGAGTGTGTGAGTGTGTGAGACGGTCAGGTAGACTGTGAGCCTGACCGAGGATCTGCAAATATTCGATTTCCTGCTGAGAAAACTATTTTTTGGAGTGACTACCCAGTATCCACCTGAACCACACTGATAATGTTACCTATTTTAGATCTACACGTGGTATATCAGTTATCGGGGAAATGTTGTTGGTTTGATTTCACTTACAAGGCGAGGTACATCGCAGGACTTGCTGGCATCCCAGGCTCTTTGGTCATGTCAGAGACCCAGTGACAAGAGTGTAATTCAGTGTCGATTCTCTCCTCCTCCACCGGTCACGCTCAGTTGTCTGGGCGCTGTGTGTTCCCAGCCTTGTG
>NC_083770.1:46038461-46080961 GCF_963514075.1 Conger conger | reverse complement strand
CAGCACACACTGAGTCTCTAGTGTACTCATATAATTCGGTCATTAGCATACGAGGAGTATTTTCAGTGGCTCTGTATTTTGAGTGCACTGTATACAGTACACATCCCCTTCACCGAGTGTTTTATAAATCAGCCGAGGAACTGCTCAGAGATAGAGAGAGATAGAGTAAAGTTAGCCTGGGAATTACTTTGAGAGTGTGAAGTTAGATCAGTGAAGCTGACCGGTCGGCACCATATTGGGCATGGTTTCCAAAGCGCTCTGCTGTCCACAGTACGGAGTCATTGTATACTGTAATATGCACTTACAAGCTGTTCCCGTGACATTTTCATATAGGCTTCCATTGCAGGGCAGAAAGATTGATATCTGGGATAGCTTGGCAGTATTATTACTGATTATACAAAATGCATTCACGGTAAAGTTGTCTTAATTGGTATTATGGCATTAAACGTTTCCACCTGACTGGCTTTGTGGCAACATTATGGTATTAAACCTTTAGACCTGACAAGCTTTGTGGTGAAATTATGGCGTGAAACCTTTCGACCTGCCCTGGCTTTGTGGTGAAATTATGGTATTAAACTTTTAGGCCTGACTGGCTTTATGGTAAGGCTGTGGCATTAGGCTCTGAGCTGGTCGGCTTTGTAGAGCAGGTGTGGCATTAGACAGGGCTCAGCGCTGTCAGGATGTTAGCGAGGACGAGGAAAAAATGACTGGCACTTGGACACGCACTGCAGTCAGAGCACGTGGAGTGGAACTGTATGCCACTGTATTTTTAGGGACATTCCCCAATGCCTTCAGTGCTGCGGGTTTGAGTGTGTGTGTGTGTGTGTGTGTGTGTGTGTGTGTGTGTGTGCGTGTGCGCACACGTGCCTGTGTGTGTATTATGAGTGCTTATGTACGAGCATACATGCGAGCGTGCGTTTGTGTGTGTGTGTGTGTCTGTGTGTGTGTGTGTGTGTCTGTGTGTGTGTGTGGCTGAGTGGGTGCGTGTTTGTGTGTTTGCGCGTGCGCGCGTGTGTCTCTACGTGTGCGCACACACGTGCCTGCTTGTGTGTGTGTGTGTGTGCGCGTGCGTGCATGTGTCTCTTTGTGTGTGCAGGTGCCTGCGTGTGTGTGTGTGTGTGTATGTGTGTGTGTACTACTGTAAGACACACAGAAGACTAAACGTCATGCCTGTGAATGGGGAAATAAGGAGGATATTAAAAGAGGCTATGCTCTTGCTCTGTGGTTTCATGTCACCTCCTCCCACCTCCCCACACACATCCCATCATGCTCTCCTGTCTCTGGGAAATGTGCCTTCGCTGAAATATATGTGTGCGTATTTCTGTGTCTCCTCTCAGAGATGGACATTGCATACTAAACGTGCGTCTATGTCTCTATGTGTATGTCTTCATGGTGATATTCAGCTGACTAACGTCTCAAACCTGAGTTAGCTCCCTGGCTTTGTTTCACATGTCAGCCCTGTTGCTATGCGCATATGTCTGACTAACTTACATAACCAAGGAGATCACCTTGCCAGTACCCACTGACCTCACAGAAGAATAACCTTTACCTGCTCTCTTAATTACCAGCAGCTAATTGACTGCCCACATATGAATCATGGGTAATTGTGTTCTAGGAGCCGTTGGGTAGTGCTAGTGGTGTTTGTGTAATTTAGTTGTGTTCTACACCAGTGTGTCTCACTCCCCGAGTCGTCCCATGTACAGTCGCCTATAGGAACTGCATAACAGTATAGCAGTGTGTGTTGATTAGTGGAGTTATGGCTTTAGGGTTTTGGATTATGGGATGCCAGAAAAAAAAATCATTTTTACAACACATATCTATCTCTCTGTGCTTCCTGTCAATCAACAATGTTATCACTCTTGCCCCTCCCCCCTGAGTGCTTAATCCTCAGGCCCGCAGGTACATATTACATCAGAAACTGTTGCTATCAGCAGCCCTTTCTCGTTGCTCTGGGCGACGGTTGTCATGGAGACGAGATATCACTGTTATGCAGCAGACAGCTGGCCGGTGATTGGTGACTGGCGAGCGTGTTACTTCCTGGGGAAGGAGCGAAGCGGCAGGGGAGAGGTTGTGAGCTGTGTCGGGGTGACATCTCTGATCGAGCCATGGGCAGAGTGCGTTAGATGTGTAACGGGTGGCGATTATGACAGGGCCCTTGGTTAGACTGCGCTGTAAAGCCTCTCCTCTGGATCTCAGGGAAGCTGCAGTGGAGAGGGCTCTTTTTCTGGGGCACGGTCGTCCTCTGTTGAAGGGTGGTGCATGGCGCTGCACCGTAGTCTTCTTTTCGACTGTTGCTCTGTGTCATATCCCGGCGACGTTTCCCTGGTGACACTGCCTGGCGATGTGAACCCTGGGACAGGTGCCCAGCAACACTGCCTCGGAGACAGGTGCCCGGCAACACTGCCAGGAGACCGGTGCCCGGCAACACTGCCCGGCAACGAGCCCCTGGGCATGCCTGTGAGCCTGGACGCTGGCTCCCTGCAGCACCTCTCCCCCGCCCCGTGCACACAGCCTGAGAGTGTGTTACTGATACACAGCACTGCGGCGGCCTGGCCCTCATTAAGACTGCATGAGTCAGATTTACTGCCCCTTACTGCCTGCAGAAGGCTGCCAGCGCAGAGACACCCAGAGAGAGGGGCCGTAACCAGGGGGAGGCTTCGTTTTGGGTGTGAACACTACGTGTCACACACTCACACACACACACATACATACGCTCACATACACATGCGCACACACTCAGACACTCACACAGACACATACACTCACATACACATGCACATACGCTCACATACACATGCGCACACACACAGACACACACACACATACGCTCATATATCACAAACACATGTACGCTCACATACACACACACACACACTCAGATACATACATACACTCACATAACCCACGCTCACATACACACACATATACGCTCACATACACATACATACACTGAGATACACACACGCTCACATACACACACACACACACACACACGTACACACAAACACATGCTCACACATAAAACCTTTGTTCTGGAATAACCATGGTCACTGTGCGTCATTTGTAAACATTATTATTTCCTGGAGAGAATGTTTGCCAGAGTGATCACCCTAAGGACAGCTCTGTTGTGTTTTTTGTGATTCCCCGGTTTCTGTCCCCCTCCTCCTGTTTGGGGTGTGGGGAGATGCCCAAGTGCTTATTTTGGGCCTGTGATGTCACTCCCCAGCCGAGTTCATGCGTGCCCTGTAGGGGGCGCTGCGTGTGTTTGAGGAGGAGCGCTGGCTTTCTGCTGCTTCGGGGCGCTGCTTCGGGGTGCTGCTCGCTCCTGTGTTCACGCCTCTCTTCTTTCAGGAAGCTTCATCCCTCAGCTCCGCCCCCTAACCTTCAACCCCCTCACCGGACAGAAATCCTTATTTCTCTTTGCTCTTCTTACAAACTTACTTAACTGTTCCTCCCTTTTCTCGCTCTTTCCTCCATCTCTCTTTGCTGTCGCCTGTGACCTGTTTTCCTCTTTCCTCATTCTGTCCATCTCATCATTCCCACCCCACATACATCTTTTTGCTTTTTCTCTCTCTCTCTCTCCCTCGCTCTTTCTCTCTCTCTCTTTCTTTCTCTCTCTAGGAACCTCAGACCACTGTTATCCATAACCCAGTGGATGGGACCAAGGTACACCCTGCTCCCTCCCTCCCTCCCTCCCTCCCCCTCTCTCTCTCTCTCTGTCTGCTTCACCTCCCTACCCCACTGTCCTGCATCTCAGTGGAGCTGCTAGTTCTGCCTGAGCGCTCACAAGGGTGTGTGTGTGTGTGTGTAATGCTTGTCTGTATGTGTGTGTGTGTGTAATACGTGTCTGTGAGTGTGTGTGTGTAATACGTGTCTGTGAGTGTGTGTGTGTAATATGTGTCTGTGCGTGTGTGTGTGTGTAATACATGTCTGTATGTGTGTGTGTGTGTGTGTAATACGTGTCTGTGTGTGTGTGTGTGTAATATGTATCTGTGTGTGTGTGTGTGTGTAATATGTGTCTGTGAGTGTGCGTGTAATACGTGTCTGTGAGTGTGTGTGTGTATGTAATATGTGTCTGTGCGTGTGTGTGTGTGTAATACGTATCTGCGAGAGTGTGTGTGTAATACGTGTCTGCGAGTGTGTGTGTGTGTGTAATATATGTCTGTGAGAGTGTGTGTGTAATATGTGTCTGTGTGTGTGTGTGTGTAATACGTGTCTGTGAGTGTGTGTGTGTAATATGTGTGTGTGTGTGTGTGTAATACGTGTCTGTGAGTGTGTGTGTGTGTGTAATACGTGTCTGCGAGTGTGTGTATGTGTGTGTCCGTGGGCGTATGCTCCTCTACGCCGGGCTCCAGCCTCCGCGGATCCAAGTGTGTGTCTGAGGAAGACAGAGACCGCGTCCGTCTGTCCGTCCGTCTGTCTGTCCGTCTGTCTCTTCTTCCTCTGTGTTTTCCAGTGGAGGAGTCCCGAACAGCTTCCTGGTAATCCTCCACCGGAGGCTGGGACGTCTGTTCGCCCTGTCTCGCACAGTGGCCACGCAAGCGCTCCAGTTGGCTAAATGCACGAGAATGAACATAATTCAATTAGCAGTTTATTTACGTTGAGGAAGCTTTCGAATTGTCCCATCGAGTCACAAGACCCCCAGCTCAGCACAGAGGACTCGACTGACCCTTTTCCGGGGGTTCAGAGCATCTGTTATTAGTCCTGACTCTACTCAAAGTCGATCGTGTTTTGATGACCTGTTTTGTTTATATTGAAAATAATTACCCTTAATCTGGCTCATTATGACTCTAAATCCGCCGCTCCATGTTGAATTAATAATGTGGCGGTGATGGCGTTTCGGCAATGTCTCGTTAAATGTCTTTGCATCTGGTTGTGGTGTTTATTACACACACACACACACACATTCCCTGTGCGTTTATCAATTTAAGATCGTTTGGGAAGACAAGTGGATTTAGAGCAGCCTCGGTGCACAGAAGCGGAGACTTTTTAGGCCTTTTTGTGGACCTCATCCGCTAACGGATCGCTGCTGTGAAACAGTGTTCCCGTGTGGTCATCAGAAAGACAGCGGCAAATTAGCTCCGAGCAACACTGCAAAAACCCTGAATGCGGTCGCTCGTTGGAGTGTTTTGTGTGTGTGTTTATGTGTGTGTGTGTGTGTGTGTGTGTGTGTGTGTGTGTGTGCTCGGCAGTGTGTCTCAGCGTGTATCGTGCTGAGAGTGTTCTGACGGGCTTGCTGTGAAAAATAAAAACCGGGGAAACAAACGTTACAAACCATTACTCGGATGTTGTGGGGGGTCCCCTCTCCCTCTGTCTGCCCCTCCTCCATTCTTTCATATTCCTCTCTCCTCTCTCCTCTCTGCTCTGACATGTCCACCCCATCACTCCCTCTGTCACCCCCCCCTCCCCTCCCTGAACCCTGCCCTGAATCTGCCTGCGGTCAGGTGTGGTGTCTTGCGTATAGTCCCATCCCCAGGGTATTTGTGTATTTGGCGTCCCCCCCCCCCCCCCCACCCCTGTCTGTCTGTCCTCTCCCCTGCTGACTCACGTCCAGGGGAGCGAATCTTTAGCCTTGCATGTCAGGCCCACAATACACAAAAGGCTGGACATCTTGAATCAAGCCTTGGCATCAGGACCAGCACCAGCCCACTCTTTAAGACCAGGAAAAGAGTGGCAGTGTGCCCTGTATAACGGTTCCACGGGCAGAGCAGAGTTTTGTTTGGTGAAGGGTCTCTCCTTGGCATCAAAAGGCACAGAAAGCAGACCGTAGCGGACATTTTGGGGTAGGACAGCCGGCCCTGCTACACACTGACATCACGGTCTCCAGTGTGCAGCCTCGTCCTTGCCTCAGTGACGGGTCACAGGGATAGCGTTTGCGTTCTCCCTATCCCCCTGTCCTTTTCAATGTTACACGTCTGCATGACCATGAAACTATTTATTTTCCAATGATGGGAAAAAAATATATGACTTTGGATGTTGACTAAGCAAGTGCATCAACTTCGGCTGAAATAAGGTCATTTTTCTCAGAAAAATGTATCCTGCACACTATATATCATTATAGGAGGTCAGAAAGAAATTGAATTTTGGTTTAGGAGAAAACAGAAAGTGAGGTGGGGGGAAGAGGGGGCAGGAACACTCTTAGCTGTGTATCGCCACACAGTGGACGGTGCTGGAACTGCAGGCCGGAACTGCAGAGTTCTGTTAGTGCATATCCACCAGCCAGGTTTCCTTGCATCTCAGTGCTGATTGGTCAGTTGCGGTGGAAACCCAAATATCACCCCAGCCTGAGTTTTTAACTATTCCAAAGCCTAGCTGTGACATGTGTTTGACCCGTATTAAACTGGTAGGAGAGGAGAATACACAAACGTGTGTGAACTCTGTGAACCTTTGGCTGTCTGTGATGGGTAATGGTGGTTTGTTTTTACAAGGCTTATTATGTCCCACTCTTGAGTGTTTGTTTGTTTAGATGTGTGTAGGGGCGTTTGTGGGTGAACGGGCAGTTATGCGTGCGTCTGTGTCAGGGTGTTTGTGTTCGTCGTCCTGAGCTGCCCGTGACTGATTGGTCTTTGTCCGCAGGAGTCCTCAGACAGCAGCAACACCACCATTGAGGACGAGGATGTGAGAGGTGAGTGCCACTGTCCTTAACTAAACACACACACACACACACACACACTCACTCACTCACTCACACACACACACACACACACACTCACTCACTCACTCACTCACACACTCACTCAGTCACTCACTCACTCACTCACTCACTCACTCACTCTCAGACACACACACACACTCTCACACTCATACACACTCACTCACACACACATACACTCTCACACACACACACACACACACACAGTCAAACACATGAGCGTGCCATCATATGCTCGGACCCCACTAATCCCCCCATAAACTTTAAAGAGCAGTTTTTGGGAGCAGCATATATTAATAATCCTTTAAGGTGTAAACATGTGATTAGAAAGTTAACTGAACGTTCTAACGCTGATGTGAGAATCACTACCTGTAATTGAAAGCGATGGACACCCGACTTTGAATCTTGAAAAAGCGTTCCAGAAGCCTCCTGGAAGGGTTAAGAGTCCCTGAGCCAGGCTGCTGATACAGTCTGTACATTTCCTGGGTTATGAGAGCAGAGAGGAAGCGCAGGACTCACTCCCAATGGAGGTACACTCTGGATTGCAGGAAAGGCACCTTGGGTGTATTTTTAGCAGTGATAGGAGACCAAGATCGCGAGAGTGAGTTTAAAGGCGTATTAATAACATTGTGAAAGATCACAGCGCAAGTGAATCAAAAGACAAAAGAGCAGGTGAGAGGAATGTGCCGTGTGTCTGTGTGTGTGTGTGTGTGTGTGTGTGTGTGTGCATGTATGAGTGTGCCAGTTTATTGGACTGAGCGAATAAACTTTTCCTGAATGTATCCACTGACAATGAAAGACAGATTTCACAGTGCACTGGTGTTCCCTGATCTATTGTGCGATGCAGATGGGTATTTGTTACGGCTTTTTGCTGCCTTATTCTGTAATGCTTTGTAAGTTTATAAGTTTTAGTACTTAGTACTTAAGTGCTTAATTGTCCTGTTTAGTGATGGTGTACCTGGGACTGAATACGCTCTTAGGATGTTGCACTTCAGATGCTCGGGAGAAATGGACAGAAAATTGCAGATATTATTTTGTTGTGCCATTGTACTGTGAATATCTCGACTGCAGTATCTGCTATGACCATTACAGCGAAAAGCAGCAGTGCCATATTTCAGCGGAACAATTACATAAAGTGTGTTAAGTGCATTTTTCTCAGCCAGCAAACAAGCAATTAACTGTCTGCATCACCGTGTAGGAGTAGCAGAATGGCTGTCGGTTTGCACATCTGCGATGTGATGTATGACAAACCCCCAGATGCTGCGACCAGAGGTGTCCTCCTGCCCCTGGAGGCACATTTAATCAGTATTTTTTATGTGTGTTTTTTCACCATCCGTAAAACGGACACAGGATACGGCATGACGCTAAATCATAACACGCTACTGGATATGTACGGCATGGCGGAGGCTTAGAGGTGATATTTATATGGAGGAGTATTTGAGTATTTGGGTATTTGCAGTGCACGGGGGCTTGATGCAGGAGGGGAGGCTGACCTGAGTCCAGGGCTGAGAGAGCCAGACTCTCACTGCGACACCGCCAACATGGCCACTCCTGCCTGGAGTCCTCTGACCCCCCCATCCTGACCCCTTCTGACCCCGCCCACCAACCCCGATGTCTTATAAACCCCGCCCACCCACCCCGATGTCTTATAAACCCCGCCCACCCACCCTGATGTCTTATAAACCCTCCCAGCCACCTGACCTCTTCTAACCCCGCCCTCCCACCCACCTGACCTCTTCTAACCCCGCCCACCCACCCCGATGTCTTATAAACCCCGCCCACCCACCCCGATGTCTTATAAACCCCGCCCACCCACCCCGATGTCTTATAAACCCCGCCCACCCACCCCGATGTCTTATAAGCCCCGCCCAGCCACCCTGACGTCCCCCCGGTGTCCCGTTCTGTGTCCTTATTTCCACGCTGTTCCTCCGTCTCACCTCTCTCCGTTCTCTCTCTCTCTCCCTTCGGGGGGGCGTCTGCGCACGCAGGGAAAAGTCTAGACAGCAGCACAGTTAAGACCCAATCCAGCACGAGCTCCCAGCCCGAGACCGCCCAGTCGGGCCAGGGCCCGGCCGTCTACTGTAAGTGAGCATGTGCGCACATGCCCAGTGCGGACCCCAGCGCACGCTCCGGCTCCCCCCCCGGCACGCCCCCCCCCCAGGCGTGAGCATGCTCCCCCCCCCGCTTCAGCGTGCGCTGGAAAACACAACGCTGCCCGTTCTGTGTGGACACTCACCTGCACTCGTTAACCTGAGACTGCGGCGTCTAACTGCTTAATATTATTGCTTAGCAACATTAAAACACTAGCTATTAGAACATTAAACAATACATTAAATGCTAAACAACTGGGAAAATGTTTTTTCTTTGTGGTTCCCTTCAGAGAAAATTGAGCAACTCTTTGACAAAAAGAAAAAATGTTTTTTGTTAAATTGTTAATTGTTTGAAAAATCACGTCTTGGCAAAGCTGCCTGCTCTTTGGTTGGAGAATGCGATGTCACTGGCGCCAGATTGCGGGGGGTTGTCATCTCTTGGCCTTTCTCGGAGAGCGGGGAACAGATCATCGCATCCGTCACCGGAAATAGTTTGAAGTGTGCTGCTCTGGAATAGTTCAGAGGACTGCTCTCCTCTCCACATAGTTAAATACACCACCCACCCACTGCGCCGTTCTCAACTGGCACGGGCCCAAAGCTTCTTCATGCCACCGGGTGTGCGAGCTGGCCCCCTTCTGCCACCCGGTGGCCGCCGGCGGGATTGCAGCACGGCGTTCTGCTGCCGCAGTGGCACTCTGCATTAGCGCATTTGTCACATCGGTCAGCGATCGGTCTCGTTTTTTAAAGAACACGTTCTGTCCCGTCATTAATCCTCTGAACCTACCCTGCGCAGACGCAGCGCGACGGTAATCACGCGGGCAGCTCCCAGCGGCTCCGCGTTAACACACCGGACCGCACAGAGAGTTTTGAGTTATCGAGCGAAACGTCCCCTCGACGGGAAAAGCAGGACCCCGCTCCGTTTGGTTTTGTTTCCGACAGCACGGCTACCTCGCTGACTAACGACTGCATGGGCTTCGGAGCTGCTCTCCCCTGCGTCGCTCCCGATCTCCGCGGCTCCCGCCTTGTCGTGTGATTATTCCGTGTCTCCATCCACAGTACATGCGTGTGTGTGTCCTGATCTGCCCTGTCCCCCCCCCCCATCCACCCCCCAGCCTCCAAGCTGACAGACCTGCTGGGCTGTGTACGCAGGAGTTCAGGACCGGCCTCTGACAGCGAGGGGGGGGCCAGCACGCCCCCTGCGGCCGTGTCTGCCCCCTCCCCTCCCCAAACCCCTGTCGTTCCCCTTCAGAGTAAGTACCTCTCAGACCCCCCCCCCCCCCCCCACGCCCCCCGCGCGCATGCAGAGCGCAGACTCAGGATGTGATTACAGCCCTCATATCCTCAGCCCTCAGCCCACGCACCCCTGAGATCGCTTAATGCTCCCTCTGACATTTCACACGGCTACACATTATTTACCGTTATGTATTTACTCTGGGTTCTCTTATCCTGACCAACACAAAAACACAGCACATGCAGCAAGGTTAGAGGACCACCTCTAATAGTACAGAAAATGTGCGATATCACAAACGTGTGAAAAAAAAAAACAATGGCCTAGTGGCTCAGGTATATGATTGGAACCCGGAAGTTTGCCGGTTGAAGCCCCAGTGTAGCCATGGTAACATCCACACAGCTGGTGGGCCCTCGAGCAAAGGCCCTTAAACCCCGCATTGCTCCAGGGGTGATTGTCCCCTGTTTAGTCAAATCAATTGTAAGTCGCTTTGGATAAAAGCATCAGCTAAATAACAAATTGTATATTATTTATTATTGCATGAATTGTGATGCATACCAGTAGATAATTTTTCCTTCTTACATGCAGTATGTAGGTTAGGCAGTATACCGTGCTAAAGGTGACACTCACCATGCCGAACTGAACATAACCTGCAGCTTGAACAGCGCCCTGACCCCTCTGTTACTCTGTGGCCGTGAACTGGAATTAATCCCAGCCGTCCCATTCAGTGGTTCATCTATGCTCTGTCCGCTTCATCACGAGTCATCGTGCTCCTCCATTTTGTAGTGTTACTTCATTCCTTTTTTATTTTATCACTTGTTTTCTGTCTTCATCTCTGCTGTGTCTCCTTCCGCCCCCTCCCCTGTCCGTCTGTCCTCCAGTGTCTCGCCTGACGGACATTGTGAGCAACGTTCGCCGGGGCCCCGCCCCCCAGCCCGACTCTGAGGCCACGCCCACCCGGCCTGCGGCCCCCCCGCCCCAGTCCTCCCCCCCTCCTCCGCAGGCCCCCCTCAGCCCCTCCCTGACCCCGCAGAGTGAGTACCGGCCACAGAGAGCCCAGCGAGGGAGGGCTTGCAAAGCTCAGGCTCCGCCTACACTGCCTCCTCTCAGCTCAGGCTCCGCCCACACTGCATGCTTCGAGCTATAACTCCGCCCACACTGCCTCCTCTCAGCTCAGGCTCCACCCACACTGCATGCTTCGAGCTATAACTCCGCCCACACTGCCTCCTCTCAGCTCAGGCTTCGCCCACACTGCATGCTTCGAGCTATAACTCCGCCCACACTGCCTCCTCTCAGCTCAGGCTCCGCCCACACTGCATGCTTCAAGCTATAACTCCGCCCACACTGCCTCCCCTCAGCTCAGGCTCCGCCCACACTGCCTCCTCTCAGCTCAGACTCCGCCCACAACGCATCCTCCCAGCTCAGACTCCGCCCACAACGCATCCTCCCAGCTCAGACTCCGCCCACGACGCATCCTCCCAGCAGTCTCTCTGTGGTCCCACCTCCTGATTCGGTTCCTCGAGACGAACTACTGACATCACCTCAGCGTGACCTCTGCGATAGGCTGTCCACTCAGCAGTCTAATGGATCATTGGCCCCGGTCGTAACAGCTGACAAGGCTTTCGCTCCGATGTCAGGGAAGAGGGAACCCACGCATGCGGGTGGGAGTGCCGGCTCCGGGGGAGAGCCGGGTCAGTGTAGGCCAGCAAGGCCATTAACCCGGTAAGTGGAGCGGTCCAGTGAGCTGGACGAATCCCGCAGACCGTAGCTCTCCTGACGGCAGGCGAAAGCCGGTTCTGTCGGCTGTCGATGAAGACAAGTGCGGCCTGAGATTTTGGCCGACATAGAGAATTCCAGGGTGAAGTGTGTGCGTCCTCCCAGTGCAGTGTGTGTCTCTCCGCTGTGCTGAGTGTGTGACCCCATAGTGCACTGCTCTTTTTGTATCGAGTGTGTCACAGTTTCAACAAGTGCTCCCCTATTGGAACGAGTCATTTGGCAGCATGTTGGCGGAAATGTGTGGGAGGGAACCACAGACAGGGACAGAGAGAGAGGGGATGTGAGTGCTACAGAGGGGTGGAAATTAAAGAGGGGGAGGAAAAAGGAGGAGTCATTTGTTTGATTGACGACATACAGGTCAGAGCAGATCCCTGCTTCTGACACTGGCTGCTCTTTGACTGTTAGCCCATTTAGACCCTGGATCAGAGAGGAAGTGATCTCACAGTCAGCAGTATTCCGCAGGCCTGCACTCTGAGACCAGAGTTCGCGTTCAAGACCGCAAACGTTAGCTAGCGTCAACTAACGTTCGCGTACATATTCAAACTTTGCCACGAATGTTAGTGAATGTTAGTTAAATATTTGAAAAGGTAGTGCGCAGCAAAGAGAAATGGCTACTGACAGGGAAGATGCAGAGAGAACAAAAGTTGACGATTATTTGGCTGTTAAATAAAAAATAATAATAATACATTTAATCACTGTAATATTTGTTCGTACCTTAATAATCACAGATAAGCAACAAATCAGCGACAACTAAGCTGGCATGGTTAAATCTTAAGTCGCATCCATTTGTATTCAAAACGCATTGGTGGCGAAATAAATGGAATGTTCATTTACAGCAACTATTTGCTGCAAACGTGGTTCGCCGTGAACATTCGCTGTCTTGGGACACGCCTCTGGCAGGGGGCAGTTGTCACTCGCTCAGAACACTGCGTCACACAAACGCGTCAGCGATAACTTCGCACCGTGAAACGGGGACACATGTTAGAGGAGGTTGTTCATTCCGATAGTTCTGGTAAGTCTTGAGTTTTTATGACTCACGGAGCTTGATACATGCCGTTGAGACGCATATTTAACTTCGGTGCGATTTCTTTCAAATTTGCGTTTTGTGTCTGAATCACGGGTGTCTGACTGGCATTAGCATATGGGCATTTTTGATTAGTCACAGTGATTGAGTAATGCTATTAATGGTTTGGAACAAAAGCGGAAAGCCTTTCAACATGTCTGTGCTGTAAGAACCTGGAACATGTTTCAACTAATTTAATTGGTGTTTTGCCATTATTTGAAAAATAATGTGTTGTAGAAAGTTTTTATCACCATATCGATGACGATGTGTATAATATGATGGAATGGATTCAAATGGTAGGGTCCACCAGGGTGCAGCACGGCAGCCATTTTGAGGGAGGGAGAGATTGTTGAGCAGAAGATGATTAAGTCGCCAATTTAAGTCGGGAATTTCACCAGGCTTCCTTCCATTCCCTCCTATCATCCTTCTCTTCCTCTGTCTCTCTTGCTAAATCTTCCTTCTTTCACTCTGGGATTAACGCGGCTGCCTCGAACCCTCGCCAGCGGTTTTCAACCTTCTCCTCTTTTCTCACCCTCATCGCCCACCTCTGTCATCCCTCACAGCTGACTTTGTCTCCTTCTTTGAAAAGAAGCTAGATGACATCATCCACAGCTCCTTCTCCCAACCCTCTCCCCCTGCGGATCCTCCCTTTCCCACTCCCTATCCTCATTTTCTCTCCTCCGATGCTGACAAATTGAAACTCCTCACATCCCACCGCCCAACCACCTGTCCTCTTGACCCCATCCCCTCTCCCCTTCTGCATCCCATTTCTAATGTCATTCTCCCTTTCCTGCCTGATCAACACTTCCCTGTCTTCTGGCACAATTCCCTCTACCCTATCAGAGGGTCAGAGTCACTCCTCTTCTCAAAAAATCTACTCTTGACCCCTCTGCTCCTCAAAACTGCCGACTTGTCTCTCTTCTTCCTTTCCTAAAACTCTGGAACGTGCTGTCTGTTCTCAACGGTCTACCTATCTCCACAATCTTCAGGTTCCCAACAAATCCGGCTTCAATAGCGGCCACTCGACTGAGACCACCCTACTTGTGGTCACTGAGGCACCCCAACCTGTTGGCGGCCTTCGGTACCATCAACCATGAGATTCTGCTCTTGCTCTGACAGGGATGGGCGTCACAGGATCTGCACTCGCATGGTTGACTTCCTACCTCTCCGATCGTTCCTACCAGGTAACTGGGAGGGGCTTGGTCTCTGATCCACGCCCCCTATAGACTGCTGTCCCTCTGGGCTCTGTTCTTGGTCCCCTCCTCTTTTCTCTGTACATCATGTCTCTTGGTTCTGTTATCTCTTCCCACGGCTTTTCTTACCACTCTTATGCTGATGACGCCCAACTCTTTCTTTTCTTCTTTCCGGATACTCAGTTCACCATGCAGATCTCTGCCTTCTCTGCGTGGATTACCTTTAACCTTAACCTTGGCAAGACTGGGCTTCTCTACATCCCTGCTAAGTCCTCTCCAACAATCAAGCCCTCACTGACTGTCGAGGACTTTGTTCTATCCTCCTCCCACACAGCCAAGAGTCCTGGGGTGACTCTTCATGTCCATCTCAGCCTTGCGCCACACATATCCTCCACTTCCAGAACCTGCAGGTTCTTCCTCCAAAACATATGCAATATTCGCCATTTCATGACGGAGAAAGCCACCCAGCTCCTCGTCCATCTGCTCAGCATCGTGGAATGACCTGCCATCCACTGTCAGAACAGCAGAATCCCTCCCATATTTCGACACAGACTGAAATCACACCTTTTCAGACTAACTTAGCATCCCCCTATCTCCCCTTGTATCCCTCTTGTATATCCTTTTTTAGTTTTTTTAAATGCTCTTATGATGACTATTGTTTTTGGTTATAACTGCTCTAAATGCGTGTTTTGCTATTCATGGATTTGACGCTTTTCACTTGTTGAGGAACTTGTGCGCTCGTAAATCGCTTTGGATTAAAAGCATCTGCAAAATGAATAAAATGTGAATGTACTGTGTGTGCGTGTGTGTGTCTGTGTACGTGTGTGCGTGTGTGTATGTGTGTGTATGTGTGTGTGTGTGTGTGTGAATGTACTGTGTGTGTGTGTGTGCGTGTGTGTGTGTGTGTGTATGTGCGTGTGTGTGTGTGTGTGTGTGTGTGTGCGTGTGTGTGTCTGTGTATGTGTGCGTGTGTGTGTCTGTGTGTGTGTGTGCGTGTGTGTGTATGTGTGTGTGTGTGCGTGTGTGCGTGTGTGTGTATGTGTGTGCGTGTCTGTGTACGTGTGTGCGTGTGTGTACGTGTGTGTACGTGTGTGTATGTGTGTGTGTGAGAGACCTTACCCTATCGCTGCCGCATGCTGCCGTTTGGCTGCTCTCGGTGACTGTGTCCTCGGTTTCCTCCGCAGCACGCAAACAGGAGATCATCAAAATCACAGAGCAGCTGATCGAGGCCATCAACAATGGAGACTTTGATGCCTACGCGTGAGTCACTGATGGTGGACGGACGGGGGGGGTGGGGGGTGGTGGGGGCGCGGAGGCCTGCTTTGTGAATACCTCGCTCTCGGCAAGAGTTGACCGTAATTACACCAATTACATTTTTTTTCATCATTAGATTATTTCTTCCTGAGGAACCCTGTTTCCCACTTGCCCTTTTTATAGTCGTATATAATTTAGCAGCAATATGTAATGATGAGTTTCTCCGGCTTTGATGCCATTGTACGGTAATATTGTTTGCTCGATGCGAGGTGTGTGCTGTCTCTCTCCACAGGAAGATCTGTGACCCCGGGCTGACCTCGTTTGAGCCAGAGGCCTTGGGGAACCTGGTAGAGGGCATGGACTTCCACAAGTTCTACTTTGAGAACCGTAAGAGCGCGCCCGTTTCTCGGGTGGGCCAGGCTTGGGGGGGGGGGCGCTAGTTTACCGCTGAGCATGGCTCTGGATCGAACGATTATGCGATTATGCTATAACCGTTTTTTAGACACAGTTTTAACAGGGGCATCTGTTTTCTCTGATGTTCAGAGCAGATTTTGATCCGTTCGAGTGGTGATTGTGTAATTTTGGCTCACAACACATTCTCGGGGATCTGCAGGGAGTGTTTGGAAATCTTCACCAGCGTTCGGCGATAAATACCGTGTTCGGCGGCGGCCTGGTTGAAGTGTGCGTGGGAGAACGACGCGTTCGCATATTTAGCTGTGCGCACCCTCCCTTCCCCTTCCCCTTCCCTTTTCCCGCCCTCCCTCAGTGCTGTCCAAGAACAGCAAGCCGATCCACACCACCATCCTGAACCCCCACGTGCACCTGATCGGCGAGGACGCGGCCTGCATCGCCTACATCCGCCTGACGCAGTACGTGGACGGCCAGGGCCAGCCCCGCAGCAGCCAGTCGGAGGAGACCCGGGTCTGGCACCGCCGCGACGCCAAGTGGCAGAACGTCCACTTCCACTGCTCGGGCGCCCCCGCCGCGCCGCTCCAGTGAGGGTGCGTGTCGCCAGGGTGCGTCTGTGGAGGCTGATGTGTTGCCGGGGTGTGTGTTTGTGGGGGTTGATGTGTTGCCGGGGTGTGTGTTTGTGGGGGTTGATGTGTTGCCGGGGTGTGTGTTTGAGGGGGTTGATGTGTTGCCGGGGTGTGTGTTTGTGGGGGTTGATGTGTTGCCGGGGGTGTGTTTGTGGGGGTTGATGTGTTGCCGGGGTGTGTGTTTGAGGGGGTTGATGTGTTGCCGGGGTGTGTGTTTGTGGGGGTTGATGTGTTGCCGGGGGTGTGTTTGTGGGGGTTGACATGTTGCCAGGGAGAGTTTGTGGTGGTTGACTTGTTGCCAGGGTGCGTTTGTGATGGTTGACTTGTTGCCAGGGGTGTGTTTGTGGGGGTTGACATGTTGCCAGGGAGAGTTTGTGGTGGTTGACTTGTTGCCAGGGGTGTGTTTGTGGGGGTTGACATGTTGTACAGATTAATCTCTTCTTATCTATGTGGTTAATTCTAGCACTTGGAACTGTATTTCCCTCTAGGGTCTTTCAGCGCACCTGTTCCTGCTTACGCACTTTCTTGGAACGTTGCTCTTGATAAGAGCGTCTGCCAAATGCCTGTAATGTTACGTAACATGATGTAATGTCTGTGGCGCTTGGTGAAGTGGTGCTGGGTGCGTCTCTGTTCCAGGGGGACACTGCCGTGGACACTTTGGCCAGGAGTGCCCAGCTGAAGAGAGGGCTGGAGGGGAGAAGTCCAGGGTTGGATAGCTTTGAGCCAGCAGCACCCGGCCCTCCTGCACTGGGCACCCTTCCTCACCCGCATGCTCATGTCTACAACCACGCCACCTGCTGGGCTGCCCACTCTACTGCACCCAACAACCAGAATCAAAAAGCACACCAACCCAACCCAACCCAACCCGACCCCCTGTCCTGCCAGGTTTAACTACAGCACCCTCCCCTACACCCACACACACGGACCCCCTTCCCCCCACCCAACCCCACAGTAAGACTTACCGCAGCAGTGTTATCTATCAGTGGCTAGCATCTTTTTCAGCAGGGCAATAAGGTGTTAAGAGTCCACTGTTTTTTCACCCTGGCAACGCTGGCTTCCTCTACTGCTTCTATCAGGCAATCCACACTGGAGTCTCAGCTGGCTTTGTGTCAAAGTGCACATGCTCTCTGAAATAAGTATGTAAAATTTCAAACAAAAGTCTATTATGATTATTACTATTATTATTATTATTATTATTGTTACTATTGTTACCATTATTATGTTATTACACGATGGCAATTGTATATGTAATTTGTATAATTCATATTCTTGATGCCAGTGGTTTCTAGAGTTTCAGAAAGATCTTTTTTTCCTCTCTCTCTCTCTCTCTCTTTTTGAGACAGCATGACTTTTTCAATATTCACAGTGGCTGTTTTTTATTGTGCTTAAGTAAAAAGAAGCCTACTCTGGCGTTTTTGTAAAAGCTTCCGTCTGTTATCCATAATGCTAAGCAGCCTGGTGTTGAAGTGAGAGGTGTGATTTTTTTCGGAAAGGGTGTGTCAGGTGGGATATAGGGGCGAGAATGTGGGACGTATAGGGGACGTGGGGGGGGGGGTTTGCTGGTATCAGCAGCTGGCCTGAATTTCAGCACTGCGGTCTTTTTCTGGGCTGGGATTCAGATACGGTATCTTTGGTCTTCCAGTCTCCAGTCGCATCCTGCTTCGGGGGCCCGGTGCATTATGGGAGGAGTCGCGAACAGAAGTGAAAAGGGAGGTTTTTTCTTTCGTTAAAGTTACTTGTGATGTTTTTTCGATGTCGTGTCTTTTGAGGACGGGCTGTGTTTTTTCTCTCCACGGTCTGTAGGCGTGTGCCCGCAGTAGGAGCCTCCGTTTTAATAGCTGGCTAAGCCATACAGGCCCAGCGGGGAAAGCCGGAGTTTTTTGGCATCCGCGCGCAAGCCGCCACGTACTCCACCCGCCGCACACCCACCCACTCCCCGCGCTCGATCTGCACGGTGCTAGCACGTTAGCACGTTAGCACGTAACCGCCGCCTCTCGTCTGTGTCCACAGACCACACGGCCTAGCTCCTCAGGTGACGCTCCGCAGCCGAAAAAAAAAAAAAAAACCCCCCCAGCCTTATCCCGTTTGTGAGCCATACCGCTACGCGTGCCCTTCAGCGCGGCGCATCTCGCTGTTAGCGCAGTGCTACACCGTTAGCGCTGCACCGCCAGCCGCCCCCCGCGTGCCGCTCGTCCGGCTAAGAGCGGCAGGGAGTGGTTTGACCGCTCCGGTCTGAACGCGAGTGTGCGTACGGCCCTTTTCCTGGATGGGGGGGCGGGGGGGGGACATGGCAGGGGTGTAAATCCTTAGGCTCCTGGCTGCATGGGCGGATCAGTGGACCATGCGGGGCGAAATCAAGGACCTGGTGGAAGTCTTCGGCGTAGGAGTTTCGACATCAGGGCTGAATCGGTGTAGTTTCGCGGGTTTTCGGAGGGACGCGTGCGGGGGTCGAGAACGAGGTCCCGCCTGCGATGGGGGCGGAGTCTCGTGGTCTGCCATTGGCAGTTCAGGTGAGTGAAGGGTCAGGGAGGCGTGTCTGAAGGTTTCTCCATACGCGATTGGTCCTGAGGTGGTGCGGCTTTGGAGGAGGGGCTTTTAGAAGGATGGCTTTATTTAAAGAGATCGAGGCCTCTGCCTACAGTCAGGGAGGTTTCATTCATCATTTAAGTTTGTTTTTATTATTATTATTATTATTATTATTATTATTATTATTATTGTTTATACTGAATTTCAGGATATGGTTGTTTTTTTGTATATATTTTGTGGAAAACAAGTGAGATGGGTTCTCGCTGGTTTTCCTTCTTCAAATTGGGTGTTTAATTTTTGCTTAAACGAAATGTGTTGGCGTGTCTGAATGCTTTAAATTAAAATGATTTAATTTAATTAATTTAATGAAATTTATTAGCTTTTTAAGTTCGGAGAGTTGGCTGTTGGCAGTGTCTCTGCTGGGCTGGGGGGGGGGAGGGCGGACAGGAAGTGGAGGTTTGCTGGGTAGTGCAGTCCGGCAGCAGTGGGGAGGGAGGCCTCGAGCCCCCCCATGTGCACTGGGAAAGTGCTTTGAGGGTGGGGTCACCCTAAAGGTGTTTTTAAGGACAGAGGGGCTTGTAGCTGCCTGGTGGGATTGTAACTGCCGGGAAGGTGAACTCTCCGGAAGGGAAATATGCCTTGTCGTGTTTAATGTAATGACAGCGTTACGGGCCCATGGTCGTGTGTGTGTGTGTTAGCCTCTGAGTGTATGGAGGAGGGCAGGAGGGGGGGGCAGGACAGCTGGCTGCTGTGGAGATGGCCTTATAGCCATCACAGTGATCAGTCCTCAAGCTGTATTTCACTATTGATCGTAAATATTGTGTTATTTTCATCTGTGTTCCAATGTACAAAGTGACACTCAGTGTTAAAGGTCAAAGGCAGGAGGATGTGCTCTCTGTCAGAACAGAGTGTGTGAGAGAGGCCGAGAAAGGAAAGCAAGGAAGCCATGTTTTCCAACACGCAAAAAAAAAACCCCGAAAACTGGAGATGACCTGTGTTTTGAGTTTCTTTCCTGTTTTTTTTTTTTTGTTTTGTTTGGTTTTCCTTCTCTTTGCTGAAAAGTGGAGCGAGTGTTGAGTTTAGTCCGGCCCCTCCGTCATGCCGTGACCTGGATGTGATTCCTCAGGAAAAGATCAGCTTTGTAGAAAAAAAAAATTGTTGTTAGAAAGATTTACCAAGCACGCAAACGTCACACCTCTCTCTCCCCCCTTCTGCATCGGGGGGGAAAGCAGCATGCTGACAGTGTTCTTCTTGTTCTTCTCAGTGTGTTTTGCATTTGAAATAATCATTTTTAAAAATAAAAATAATAACTTTTAAAAGAAATACAGTATTGCAAAACTACAGTTAACTAGTAATATCATAGATGGCATTTCTTTGCATGACATTCAACGGGACAGTAGGTTTGATGTTTTTCTTTTCTGTTCTTTTTTTTTTTACTGAATGCTGGTAAACTAACCCTTTCTCTATCTATTTTCTCAGCTTTGTAAGTGAAAAAAGCTATTTTTGTCTCGGGATGATGACATTTATGATGATGATGATGATGATGATGATGATAGTGGTTTAATGGGGATTGTATAGCATGCCTTTTGTACAGGGGCTCATTGTTGTCAAAGCAGGGCGAATCACTTGCACATTTGCCAGTGTGCATGTAAAACACAGGCATTGCAGGTAAAACTGCTGAACTGGAGAAAGTCACAGCCAATGTGTAATGCATGTACCCAGACTGATCTGTGCCCTTGCCTACTCGTCGCTTCAAAAAACAATGGGCTACAATAATACAGTTGTTCTGCGCAGTAATGTTGCAATTCCTTAAGAACCCACTAGGGAGCACAATCATACATGGAAAAGCACAAACATTTTCTTTTGCAGTGGTTCCTAATGAAGTATGTGGTTCTTGTAGGTTTCAAAGCATCAATACTGTAATTAGTAGAAACTAGTTTAAATTTCATCTTACTTCATGCTCAGCATGTGTACAGTAACGTATCATCCTTGAAAGAAATAGTTGAAAAACATTCACTGTATAAGTGTCTATATATACGTTGACAGAAATGTGCATATGTATAAAGTAATCCAACCAATATACGATACATCTCCTGCTTTAGAAATTTGGTTATTTAAGCCTTAGTTCTGAGATTACCCGATGTAGTTAGCGTTTAGTATGCGACATTAAGAAGTAGTGTTTGATGGTCAGAAGAGGACGTTTCTCCTCAACCCTGACGATTGAAATCTCTGAAATTGGATTTCCTGTTTTTGGAGGGGAAATTAAAAATTTGCCCTAACTGCCCTTCCTGCCTTTCAGTTTTTTATTTGCGCGGGAGGCAGGTTTGTTTGGTACTGTTTGGGAAATCTAGGTTTTGCATTATAATTGTCTTAGAAATGTAGATTATTTAACATAATGTGATAGTACAATGCATACTAGCATGATAGAAAGATTGTTACCTTTCCTGAGTGCTATACCTCGAGGCGAGTTATTTCGTTATCGGTCGACAGAGGTTACGCAGACGTGTGCATTGTCTCATGGACAGTGACTAGAAACGGTGTGGAGGCCGTAAACCACTCGACATTTTCGTAAACCGTTCGACACCCATCACGTAAACCGCTCGACATCCCGTAAACCGATTGACACCCATCTCCGATGTGGCTCCCTACTGCTCTGACAACACTGAGCTAACGGCTCCTCGTGGCGTTCGTTTTGCTCTTCCTAATCCCTTTCTTCCCCCTTGTTAAAAAACGAAATCTTACACTATATGATTTACCTGAAGTTGAGCCTTCATTTACAATTTTTGGTTTTCTTTTTTTGTCAGTTGGAGTTTCTATTTAAGGTATTATTATCCGATATTTATCTGATTCTTCGGATTACTCTCCACCGTGCTCTCTGTGTTCTATAACTTAAGGAAATGTGTTAAGATGTTATCAATAAAATGAGAACTTAAATACAACAAGCCTCTCTTCTCACTTTCCTCTCAAACCGAATCTGGTGCATGGTGAGTTTTGTGAATTTAAATGTCAGTTCTCGACAGAAATCCCAGGACTGTCCTATAGGGAGCTACATGAGGGGGCGTCCCATTGGCTCACTGTAGAACACCTGTGTCTCTTTGTACATTGAGATAATCACAACACACTATTGCGCGGTGTCCTTTGTAGGTCCTGATGGCACCAGCCACACACTGATAAGAGCTCACTTGTAGAAAGCAATGCACGCAGAACTGGCTGATAGGTGATACTGATATGGCAGCAGTGGATAAGAGCATGTACCATTACCTGTCATTGTCACTATATCTTTCGCTATCTGGTAAACCTTGAACAGTTCAGAAGAGTAACCTATCTTCATCAATTATTCACACTTTATATATTCTGGTTGTTCAGGTTTTTACTGAGTTCTGATAGCACTAAGCTTGTACTAATATGTACTAAGTGGAAAAACGAGAAACATAGCATTATTCTTTTACATGTACATTACACAGTCACAAAGTACTGAATGTTATCGGTCTGACTATTCAGTGCTGAATGTTGCGAGGCTGATTTTGCTGTTGATTTACTGTAATTTAGTAGCAGTCATACGCTTCTCCGCAACAATGGGGATTTCCAGCATTTCCAGCTCTGCTTGTGCTAGAATGGCAGTGTCAACGCGGGGGCGCCCAGATTCACAGTTTAGTTGACTGCCTGGAGACCCCCGACAACGTCGTCTGAGACGGTAACATCGAGCACCACATCAACATAGCAACAGCATAACATTTGTGTGGACACTGGGTCTATGGAACTGCACGTTCTGTAAGGAGAAGAAGATCTTTGCTTAAGGCACCATTACTGCTACGCAAACGCACCTGGCGAGGATCACACCTGTCTCAGGGGTCTAGTATCAGCTGCACGGGGTCACACAGGTCACACGGTGGGACATGGTGGGATCCTGACCCTCCATGGATGATCGTCGGTCCTGGGGGGGGGAGGGGTGCTCAGAGGGGGGAAGGGTACCGGCCAAGCTGGTGGACATTTTACACACCACGCCCTGTGTGATTAAAATTGCTCATGGTGTTCTCGCCTGGAGAAGGACACAAGGACACGGTTTGGGTTCACAATCAGGAGAACAGAACTGGCAGTGGCTCACTCTGCTGAGCCCCCGAGCGACCTCAGGACCTCACACGCTGGGCAGAACCCTGAGGGCGGCTGAGTGAGCTGGTATAACCTGCCTCATCGTTGCTATGGGGGGGGGGGGGGAAGGTCCGCGAGTTCTCCCTGCCTGGTTGTGCTTTGGCGGGGGGTAGGGAAAAAAAGAAGGACAGAAACAGCTATTTGTGTGTGAATGGGGCATGTGTCTTGAGTTATGATATTCCCTCTGAATTGCACCAAGGGAGTACTGGTCATAAGAAACTATGCTAATGCCGCTTTTGCATGTCACTAGGCCGAGGCTTAGCTCTCTGGATCTGGCTGCACCAGCGACTTCCGTCCATTGGGAGCGGTTTCCTGCACTACCTCCCTGGAGGGGGGGGGGGGGCTGCAGCGCGGGAATTCCATTGTCCGTCTGGAAAAGCGGGAATTGCTGTATGTCTCTTTGATTGACAGACAGAGGCTGGGAAGAAGGCAGGGCTAAAACAGAGGGAAGGCAGGATCGGGACAAAACGGTTGAGAACAGAGTGGGGGATGAAATGGGATTAAAGCAGACACATCTCAGGCGTTAGTGCCAAACGGAAACAGCAATCAGAAGAGAGTGAACTGCTTAAGTTTCGGCTTTGCACCGACGCATGGATACATCACAGTCTGCCTCAACGTTATTTTATCAGCCCTGGGGTGGATTCGACCCTCAGTCCTGGGGGGTTGACACACATGGCACTCGTCATATTCTCGAGGCCTGGAGCAAATAATGAGACTGAGATTGGAGCAGGGGTGCACAAAAAGGGCTGATCCGTTTCAAGATTTTGTGCCAACTTCTGGTCTTAATTATTTAATTGACTCAGTCATATCTTATCTGACATGTGTATGAGTACCAGCTACAGCTGCGGTCTGCAAGTGTATCCTAATGACTTTGCTGTGCTCAAGTACAGGCATGAACCAGGGTAATTTATAGAGCTGTCAGCAAATTAAAAACAAGGCAATTGGTTGGAACAAAAAACAGTATGCAGATTGGCCCTTGAGGACAGTGCACCCCTGGATTCGAGGCAAACTAAAGATCCCACAAAATATGATCCACCTACTCCTCACCTCGTTGTCACATGCCTGTCATGGTTTTCCTATGTTGTTCATAGTGACCCATTGTATGGGGGTGTGGCTTGAATTGCAATCATGATGTAATCGGTCTAGGCAGAAATGCACAATTGGTCCAATTGGGATCCGGTGATGTTAAACTTAATGCCGGGGAGCCGTGGTGGCGCACAGCCAAAGTTACGGACCTCGATGCAGGCATCAGTTTGCTACAGCTGCACACCAAGGACTGGGGTTCAATTCGGTGATTCGGTCCTGTCAAAAGCTGAGTTTGGCCGGCTCTCACGGAGCAGCGTAATTGGCTCGCTGCTCCAACGGAGGGACTCAACAGGGACCAATAGGGATCGCCGCGTGCATGCACCCCGGTGCGCCTCGGAGTTACAGTCGCGGGCTGTGAGACGAGACGGCTTGAAGAAGGCGTGCTGTTCTCCCTCTGGGCCACTGAAGGGACGGGGTCGTAAGGCGGTGTATCCCCAGCTAACACTAACTGGATTAGATAGGGTACAGTTGGCTACCAAATTGGGAGAAATAGGGGAAAATATATATATATTTTGAAACCTAATGCCACTGCAGATTCTCTCTGAACGTGATGTTCTGCTCTCTGTCTTCCTGGCACTCCTCACTCTTCACAATGATGTGTGGAACGAGAGAGTCTGAGGACAGCGCTTCAAAGAAATGGAGCATTCTCACACTGCTGGATGACGTGAACATTATGTTTCTCTCAGAGGCTGATCTACTGACCTCCATCCTCCAAAGCATGATTGTGATTGGACAGAGGAGATACAGCACGTGCAAAGGCATGTATGTTATTGGACAGAGGAGATACAGGAAGTGCAAAAGCATGTATGTGATTGGACAGAGGAGATGCAGGAAGTGTAAAAGCATGTATGTGATTGGACAGAGGAGATACAGGAAGTGTAAAACACTACTCGCCGTAGCGTTGAAAGGGTAGGTAACTGCAGACAAGAAAAAATAGTGTGCCCCCAAGACCACACAGTGGCAGGGCCAGCATGGTACTGCCCCTTCGCAGAGATCTCAGGAGGTGCAATTTGCTTGGTGCCTGAAAGACAGACAGACAACTGACAGTAAATACACATCCCGTGCCATCGGACCAATGGCATGGCAGGCAAAATCTCATGTAAAGTTATATTTCACATTATAACTACCAGAAAAGACTACAGTAGCAGAGATGGCCTGTATATGTGGAAGCATATTATTTGTCTGGATGCAGAATCTCACAGTTATTCAACGACACTCTTCTGTGGGAACACAGGATGCCAGTTTCTGTGTCCATCAAAACGACTGTATTTTCTTCCAAGTTGTGAACACTGATTGAGATGCACAGACTGGTCCTCTCACTGACCTCTCTCCAGAGAGTCCCGCACCCAAACTTTGTTAGGAGAACATGCTCAGGGTTTCCGTGTTGATCTGGACATTGGCTGGTTTGACAGTTCTAATAGAGAGGAGTTATGAAAATGTTGAGACTTATAATGTCCCTATAAATTATAATATATTATAACTATACAATACATTATAAGGGCGGCACGGATGGTGCAGTGGGTAGCACTGCCGCCTCACAGCAAGGAGGTCCTGGGTTCGAATCCCCGTCGGCCGGGGCCTCTCTGTGCGGAGTTTGCATGTTCTCCCCGTGCCTGCGTGGGTTTCCTCCGGGTACTCCGGTTTCCTCCCACAGTCCAAAGACATGCCGGTTAGGCCGATTGGAGAGTCTAAATTGCCCGTAGGCATGAGTGTGTGAGTGAATGAATGGTGCGTGTGCCCTGCGATGGACTGGCGACCTGTCCAGGGTGAATTCCTGCCTTTCGCCCAATGTATGCTGGGATAGGCTCCAGCCCCCCTGCGACCCTGATCAGGATAAGCGGGTTCAGATAATGGATGGATGGATGGAATACATTATAAAAACAAGAAAGGATGAAAATAGTTGAAACAAACAAAAAACTTGACAGTAAAAAAGTTGGCAGTAATTTTGCAAATGAAAAAAATAATAATAATATCGATTGTCTGAAAATCTAATACAGTCCCAAATGTTGTTTTAAGGCAGTGTGCCGACTTTGTGACAACACCCCAAAAATGCAGGGCTATTCAAAGCGATCACAGCACGCGGTGCTACGGTGACTACTGAACACCATCATGTTCGGCTAAAATTGAATTTAATTGGAACATACCATTTTTCCTTTCATTCCAACTTAACATTAGAAAAAACATGTATTCGTTTAAATTTCAATATCACTGTCTGTATGCAACAAATGCTAGATGCATCCTAGGCTGAATGCAACTTTTGTTCCATGCAGGCAGTGGGACGAAGTTTGCCGTGCAAGTTGTTGCGGTACATTGACGTCTGAGCGTAATGACGCACTAGGCCCCAGCTTTGGGTTGCTTCTCGTTGTCATTTCCACCAGTCAGGAGACTGAGGAGAGTCGGTAGGAACCGCGGCTGTAGTCGGAGCCGTTAGCCATATTCATTTTGTGGAAATTATTTGCATACTTTCACCTCCCAGACGGCTGGAAAGAGACTTAAAGTAAGTGCACCCGTGTTCGCTTCTTGTTTAGATTTCGGGTTATTGGCAATTCCCGTACTGTGTTTTAGCTAATGCCATGTTAGATCATTGAGGGAAAGTGCCGCGAGCTACACACGATGTAACGACGTAACCTAGGTAGCGTGCTGTTCCCACTAACTTTGGGAGCCAGCTATCTATCCAGCTAAGTTAGATTGCAAGTTTGTGAACCAAGGTTAACTACGCTTGACAGTGAGACAGCTGACTATTGCGCTAATGTGTATTTGACTAGCTGGCTAACGTTATTAGCTCCACTATACAGCATGTAGCTAGCTGTCTTGCCAGCTAGCTAGTTGGTTAGCTGGGTAGCCAATGCTAGCTAAGATATGTATTTCGTGTTGAAGGAAACCTAGTGTGTACATGATCACTTAGTAAGATGAACGGTTAGCTCATTTGAACTTAGTTATCTGAAGGTAACTTGGGTTAACAAGAAAATATTTTTGTAAACTCGGATGTGCAGGGAAAGGACATAATGATTGGCGTGTTCAGGGTCCACTGTGAAGCATACCCGGCTGGGTGTAAGGCGGGGCCATTTCATTGAGCCAATCAGCTCTGTTTGAAGGCACACGGGCGGTTTAGGGCTTGGCTGGCAAGCTTGAAGGAGAATGGAGAATATCGTAAGGACACAAGGTCAAAACACTGCTGTATTGTGAAAAACACCATTCGCGTTTAGCGGTTTCTTACTCGATCCCATTGCTTTATGCCGTGCACCAGGTGGTGTATTTACCAGATTGATTTCTTTGACAGTTTTCTCCTGGCAAGGCTCACTTTTAGGCGCTGCTGTGTTAGCTAGCAAAGCTAGCTGGCACTCTACTGACCCACGCTTACTCTATTTCAGCGTGCATTAGACAATGCAAGTGGCCACTCCAATGTTTTAAAGTCAGTTATTTTCCTGAACGGAATTCCAGCGGAAATCTCGGTGTATCCTTCGCAAACAATGGGAGCACGGACGTCTCCCATCTTTGGAAGCAAGACAACGAGCAGTTTCAGGCCTGTCACACACTTGTCCACAACTAGGCGGAAGGTGTGCTCGATCAAGGCTTTTTAAATAGCATCGATTTTGTGAACCGTTCTACGTTAATAGTCACCCGTGTTCTTCACCCAAAATGCAACAAACCTACACGTGTTTGCCCGTAAGGCAGTGCTTACCGCAGAATTTGACCTGAGTGACCGTGGTTCAAGGAGGGGCATTTGCCTTTGGCTTTGGGCATATTCACTTCACTTGATTTGATGCGTTCACCATTTGCCTAAGTAGCATGTCAGTTGTATTCCCATTATATTATTACATACATTGTCTTATACATTGATTAATAAATTTGATATTGAGTAAAGCACCTACATTTATTTTTCATTTCCCCCATCATGATTACGTAAGCACATTTTCCCATCGCAATTTCATCAAGTTCTTATAGCACTGTTCATGTAAATGCACTTTGTAAATGTGGACCGGTATTCTACATTGCCTGTGAAGGCGTGAATTACATCTGAGTCGGTAGCCTCAAAATGTTATGGCCTTCACGTGCTTCATTTCTTTGTTGTCATGTTGTCAGTACTTAAAAGCAGTACTTGCCTGCCATTTAAACCTAAATTGAGGTGATTAAATACTTATTATTTTCCTTCTATTATAGGGAACACACTGTTTTTGTATATGAGTTAAATAAAAAAATATATATTTAAAACAACACACAGCTGTTCGACCCCAGTCACATACGTGTAGATCTAATTCTGGCAGGCCGAATCACACAACGCCTGGTATGTTCTGGTTACCAAGCACGGTAATAATGATTGTGGTTCTTTGGCAATAATAAACTTTGGGTGATCTTATGATGTCTGGGGTGGGGCCCCTGTGTGTGTTCCGCGGTTCCCCAGGCTGACACCACCAGCAGAACGCAGTTCTCCATCACTGCAACGCTGCCACTCAGTTCTGCTTCCTCTCTTGTTGGGACAAAATGTTTTTAATTTTTAGGTGCACATCCACGTGTAATAATAATAATAATTATTATTGTGGACGTTATAAACTGTTCTTGCTCTTCTTCAACCTCCCATTAGGTGTTTATGTCTGCCGGTTATGCCAGTTTGTGTGGTGAGCCAATGTGGTTTCATTGCCTGGCTTTCAAGTAGGATATAATACCTCTGTACCTGTTGATGTCTTACATATGCTTTTTGACTTTATTTTTAGGTAGTGGAAGAAAACAAACGAGGAACGTGATTGAAGACAAGACATCCAAGAAGGAGGTTTCCTTTGGAACATCCGAAAAGGGGGAGAGAGAAAAAAAAAAAAATAAACCACATTTTGGAGGAAGAGTTTCTGCGCTCCCCAGTTGTGGATTTCCCAGGCGGGAGGTGTGTGCTCAAAGACTGCGATGCACCGCTTAAGGACTTGTGCTTCTCGGCTGAGGCCCCTGACGGCCTCTCAGACTGTGCAGAACGCCACGCAGCCGAGACAGGGGCCGGGCCCAAGGACGTTTCAGCCAATGAGGTGCTACACTGCGCCTGTGGCTGCTGAGCCCTTCCTCAATGGCACCAGCTCCAACTACGTGGAGGAGATGTACTACGCCTGGCTGGAGAACCCCAAGAGTGTGCATAAGGTAAAGACTGGAGCCTGGTGTGAGCCCCTGGTGTGGGCCTCCTGGTGTGGGCCCCCTGGTGTGGGCCCCCTGGTGTGGGCCCCCTGGTGTGGGCCTCCTGGTGTGGGCCCCCTGGTGTGGGCCCCCTGGTGTGGGCCTCCTGGTGTGGGCCTCCTGGTGTGGGCCCCCTGGTGTGGGCCTCCTGGTGTGGGCCTCCTGGTGTGGGCCCCCTGGTGTGGGCCCCCTGGTGTGGGCCCCCTGGTGTGGGCCCCTGGTGTGGGCCCCTGGAGGGGGCAGAGGATGTGCCACGGGCTGGCAGGGTGACCTGCTCCGACGAGGGGAAGGGGGGGGGAGGTGGTACCACACTACAATCACACAGTTACACAAGGCCCGTTTCCGAAGAGTAATCTGATGGAGTGACTGTTTTCATGGGTATAAATGTGGGTTGGACTTTGCAACGGAAACCTCCCGGAAATCTGCCTTTACTGGCACAGTTTTGCCAGGTTTCAATCTAACCTATGGGGTGCTCAACTGCAGTCCTATAGAGCCGTCCCGCCTGCTGGTTTTTGTTCCAGCCGGTTACTTTCATTTTAGTTTTCTGACAGCTCTATAGATTACACTGGTTCTCTCCTGCACTGGATCTTCAGGACACACCTGCAGTCTGTGACTGTAGCTGCTGCCGATAGAAATGACCAAGATGCAGTGCGATTGAGCCAATTAAATAATTAAGAGCAGAAGTCGCCACAAAATCCTGAAATGGCTCGGCCCTCGACCTAAACTTGTTTACTGTTGAGCAGCGCTGCTGAACTCCACGTCCTGCGGGCCGCAGTGTATGCAGGTATTTGCTCCTACCGTGTGCTACACCACACTAATTATTTTACCTGCTTGGTTCAGATAAGCCAATTAGTGAAATCAGGTGGTGTAGCACACGGCAGAAGCAAATGCCTGCAGACACTGCGGCCCGCAGGACGTGGAGTTGAGTTACGCTGCAGACACTGCAGGACGTGGAGTTGAGTAGCACTGCAGACACTGCGGCCCGCAGGACGTGGAGTTGAGCTGTGCTGCTGTAGAGTTTATAGAGGTGCACATTTGGCTTGCCTTCAGCTTCCGAAGCTGAAGACCCAGAAGTAAGACTGTTCTCTGCATGTTGGGGGCAAAACATTGGAGCTCCATTACAGTGAATGGAGGATATCAGACTTTTAAAGGCAATATAAAACTTGTATTTCGAAATGTAGGCTAAACATTTCTCAAAAACCTCGGGACCAAAACGGCCGTAGTTTCATTTCCGTTTTCTTCCTAGGCTTCGCCGCCTGACCCTCCCACCCTTTCCAATACCTCTGTAGGCTTTACGTTTGTGTCCGTGTAGCAAAGGGGAGCGGTGCAGCGATGCTTCAGAATTATGGGGCTATTTTATTTCCCATTACTCGCTACTACATTCAAGTCTGGCTCCAACCCCTGGCGTCCTACCGGGTCCAGTGTGTGGGGGAGGACAGAAGCAGGCCGGCAATGCGGTGCTTTCCTGTCAATGTGTTCTCCCGACACCAATTTAATTTCGTAAATGAGTCCTCTAGTGTCAACGATTTGACCTTTGAGAATGAGAGAGTGTTTGTACAGAGATGGAGTATTCAAAAGCCTCCTGACTCTCCTCGCTAAATATTTGACTAACTTGGCCAACTGACGTTCGGCCGTCAAGAGAAAGCGACGTTTGGCAATGTTTTGTTGAGCCTGTAATGTGGATTAAACCCCTAAACAGCTTGCTGTCAAAATGCCAGACAAGAGTGGTTCGACTACACGGACAACAAAATGGCTGTACTTGCAGTCGGAACAGTCAATAGAGGCACCTGGGCGCTTAATTAGACCGTTTGTCAACCTTTCCGACTGCGGTTGTTTCAAGCAGTGAGTTTAGTAATGGACAAGTGAAGTTGTCCATTTGATAATTGATCTTTGATAATCTTTGATCATTTTTCAAATGCTGACAATCCTACCAATGGCCCTTTTCAGTAAAAAAACTACAACAAAACAACCCCACAAACAAAACACTCAGGTAAACTCAGGTAAATGGGCGGGGAGGTAGCTGGTTTAAGTAGAGCGTACGGAAATATTTCTGAACCAAAGTTAGGGCAGTGTTTTTCCTGTTTCAGTATTATCTATGGAGTTCTGTAGTTGCCTGGGGGCAGCTGGTAGCTGGTTCACTCATTGGCCAGCTCTGTCACGCACACACACATTTCGGTGATTGCTTACGTGAAGTGTTTTTCTTGTTGTAAATTCTTGGAATCTTTTCCCCAGAAGAAAGCCTTCTTTTTTGAAAGAAGTAAGAATGTTGCAGAGTAAGAAAGGCTTCATAAACGCAAACATCCTCCTTATGCCCATTCAGGTCTTTTTCATTTTAATTTTTTCATTTTTTAAATGAACAGAACGGAGTGATCCTGATGTTATCAAAAGCAATCGACAGGCATGCATAAACACTTCTGCTCTGCCGTCTTTCATTTGAAATATAAATATGAATACAAACATGTAGGTTTTCCTGTGTCAAGTCGAGCTTCAGTTCCTGTGAAGGTCGAAGGAAATGACTCACCGGAGAATTTTAATTGGCTCGTCTTTAAATGAGGGGAAATGGTTACTTTTAGTTTTATCTGAGGAAGATTCACTATGGGTCAAAAACGCTGTTTTTATACTAAGAAATAATTATATTGAGTTTGGTGGGCAGGCTCTGCTTTGATTATAATCACTACTTACCCTACTGCCTTGCACTCTGGCTGCTGTGCGTATCTTTGTTATTTTACTCCTCATTAAGCATGAAGTCGTTGCTTGGAAGAAGCGCACGCTTTGTTTCGCAACAGAAAAAGGATATAACGCAGATAAAACGCCAAATGCTGAAGGCGTTCATTTTGACGTTACCCCTAACACAAGTATTACACCTGGACATTGCGTAACTGTCATTTGGCGGACAGTCTTAAGCCAGAGTGACATGCGACAAAGTGCAAATCGTACCCCGGGGACAAGTGGGCTGAAACCCCTGGGGGGGGGGGAGGTACGGTTCCAAGTGCTGGTGATCGTTAGTATGACTCACCGCTCTTCCATCAGTGCAGACCCCCCCCCCCTGCGTTACCCACCGCTGATCACTTCCTGGTGGATGACCTTCAGATGGCCTTACTTGCGGCGTGTCGGCCGCGCTGACTCTGACGCAGGCGAAGGCGTGCAGTCGGCCAGGGAACGGGCAACCTATGCTGGCTACGCGCGAAGGCCTGTTGCCACGGGTCACATTGCTGGGATCTCAGCGGTGTATTAATAGCCCCGGGGCCTCGTCATGCCTCTGCCCTGATCCACCGGGCCCAGGCTCCCCCACTATTATTAGCCCGTTAGCCTGCGCATGGATGACGGGCGCAGAGCAAGCTAGCTCCACGCATGGCCCAGGCTACCTCGCTATTATTAGCACGTTAGCCTGCGCATGGATGACGGGCATAGAGCACGCATGGCCCAGGCTATCTCTGTATTATTAGCACGTTAGCCTGCGCATGGATGACGGGCACAGAGCTAGCTAGCTCCGCGCATGGCCCAGGCTACCTCGCTATTAGTAGCATGTTAGCCTGCGCATTGGTGACGGGCACCGAGCTAGCTAGCGTGCTAGCTCCCTGCCTGGGGCCTTCAGGACCAGTTCAGAAAAGCAAGGTCAGCAGAAGGAGCCCAGCTCATTTGGTGAAGGGGCGGGGTGGGGGTGGGGCTGGGGGTGGTGTGGTCGTTTCATAACAGCAAGCCTCGTTCCCCCGTGTCACTGTACACAGCCTGTAAGGCTGCGTTTGCTTACGTAAGGTTTTTAAGGTTCTAAAGTTTATTAAAATATTACATAATGTCCTTGCTTTCTTCTCATATTCAGTGTTAGATATTGGGTGAGGTTTAATTTTTTAAAATTAGTTCTGGGATGGATCTTATGCTCACTTGTGTTCTGCTTTGTGGTTATGTATTTTCTCCGCCCATGAACCAAAACCATGTCCTCTTATGCAACTGTGCACAGTCATATTTATCTCGTGCAAGAAAAGTACTCGGCTCAAGGGAGGAATCCGTAATAAAACTGATTCAGTTTAATATCCTGAATTGTGTTTTTTATGTTGAACTGACATCTTTCATGACATTCCATTGCCATTAATGTAATCTAATGGGTGTCATTCGGAAAGCGATGACGTTCACGATCAGCACATTTGTTACTGACATTATAGCCTCTGGTTTCATGTATTTCAAAAAAGAATTCATTATCCTAACCCGCTTATCCTGAACAGGGTCGCAGGGGGCTGGAGCCTATCCCAGCATACATTGGGCGAAAGGCAGGAATACACCCTGGACAGGTCGCCAGGCCATCGCAGGGCACACACACCATTCACTCACACCCTCATACGGGCAATTTAGACTCTCCAATCAGCCTGCATATCAGCCTGCAGAACCGCCATGGGACGGCAGAACTGACTCAGGGGTCGCTGCCTGAACAGGTGTTTTGGGGATATTTCTGGAGGGGCTATAGGGGTCCTGTCATTTATCAGTGGAATCTAAAAGGGCTCTTTGCAAAGTGTGCGTGCGTGCGTGCGTGCGTGCGTGCGTGCGTGCGTGCGTGCGTGCGTGCGTGCGTGCGTGCGGCCTGTAGCGTAGTGGT
Organism: Conger conger; assembly: GCF_963514075.1. Lineage (NCBI taxonomy): Eukaryota > Metazoa > Chordata > Actinopteri > Anguilliformes > Congridae > Conger > Conger conger. The sequence goes on along the minus strand of NC_083770.1, from coordinate 46,047,165 downwards.
TAAGGCAAAGAACTGGGACACGCAAGGTCGGTGGTTCAATCCCCGGTGTAGCCACAATAAGATCCGCACAGCTGTTGGGTCCTTGAGCAAGGCCGTTAACCCTGCATTGCTCCAGGGGCGGATTGTATCCTGCTTAATCTAATCAACTGTACGTCGCTCTGGATAAGAGCGTCTGCCAAATGCCATTAATGTAATATGTAACGTGTGTGTTTGTGTGTGTGGGAGACACCTGGGGCGAATATGTAATTGTTTTAGATTCAAATACTTTTCTCTTCTCAATTGGTCTTGCCTGGTGCAATCAGGCCAACGAAGAGGTGGTGCTTGCACTTTTTGAGAGTATTTCTTTGTTTCCAATACACTAGACGAGCTCAGTAAAGCATAGAAAAGTTTTAGAATCCTAAAGCATCACGTATTTTACCTAGGACTTGGTGTGTGCGTGTGTCCGCGCATGTTCATCCCGTAGCGCGCCTCCCAGCCCTTTTTGCCGGCAGGTTCTGAAACGTCCGTGGTACGAAGCCATAGTGCAGTCTTGGTTTCTTATGTCCCAGCCAGGGCCTTACGTAAGACCTTACACTGGAGTAGCACTCGAGCTGTGTGGTCTTGTGCAGTTTATTCGTGTCTGCAGGGTAAAGTAAGCAAATGAAGGGTAAGATTTTCCCCTTCAACGTGTGACCCAGTCCTTGTGGGAGTGTGTGTGGGGGGGTGGGGGGGCCCCGGGACCGAGTCTGACCCCCGCTCCTGTCAGTCGGCTGGCCCTCACTACTCACAGGGGCCTGTCTGACTTCACTGGGCTCGCTGGAGCGAGAGAGAGAGTGCAGAACCAGGCCTGTCTGACTTCCCTGGGCTCGCTCGAGAGAGAGTACAGAACCAGGCCTGTCTGACTTCACTGGGCCCACTGGAGAGAGAGTACAGAACCAGGCCTGTCTGACTTCCCTGAGCCCACTGGAGAGAGAGTGCAGAACCAGGCGCTGTGATCAAGGTTGGGCCGTCGCAGAATCAGCACCGCGCTGAGAGTCGTTGTGTCACTAATGGGGCGGACGGCGCTTCTTCAAAGCAGAAATATTCCAGCGCCTGTCCGCACTCTTGCCGCAAGTTGATTTAATGGATCGATTAAAAGGCCGGTTATCTCCGCGCTCCATAGCTCATTTTTTTCTGCCTTTAGTGTGAACACTTCCCCTCCCAGTGCTGGCTGCGACTGAATCTTTGTCTTTAAATCCCCTGCCCTCTGTTTGCCGGCTAATGAAGGCACGATAGCGCAGTTAGCGGTCTTTAATTAGGGCTTTCTGTGGCTCATCGTGCGTTCAGTGCTCACGGCTGTTGAGCCCAGCGCTGGTGTGGCTCTTCTGAAAGATGTTATTTTATGTGCCGTGTTATTACCGGCTTGTTCCGTATTCTGTAGGCAGAGGTGGGCAGAGTAGCAGAATGTATTGTTACTTTAAAATAATAATGACTCGAGTAATGACTCCCAATAGCTGCTCGAGTGAGAGTACGACAGTATCCACCGAAGAAACTACGGCATTAGCGAGTTGCTTCAAAGGATCTGATTTAATATTTGACAATAATTAATAACATTTATTATAATATTTAATTGTAGAAGCCATACAATGGCTACGGAACCGGAGGATCACAGCCTGAAATAGCCTACGTACAGCAAGATCAACATAAATAAAGTATAAAAAGTAAAAATGCACTTGTAATAAAATAGTAATACTATTTATAATTTGAATAAAATTTTGCGAGAGGGATATACCCCAATAGAACAGAGTAAAGGTAAAAATCAGCTACATTTATTTAAAACGTACTTAAGTTAATGTTAGGGAGTAAATGTAGCACATTACCAACACACACAGACACACCCATATGTGCACAGGTGCTTACACGCACACCACACACACACAGACACGCACCAGTGCACACACCTATGCAGGCACAAACACACACACACACACACACACACACACACACACACACACACATTCGGATGTATGCTGACTAGACTGAACAACCCGCATAAATACAGGAGAACAGAATTGAGGTAATTACTCAGCCTACCACATTAAAAGAGGCATCTGATTTATGAGCTAATTACAGTGACTGGAACCACGGTAATGGTGGTACAATCAGGCGTTCGTCCTTCACGTACCTTTGGAGATGACTTTCTGCACTCCAGGAATTCCTGTGTATATTTTCTGAGAGGAAATGTAACATTTTTAAAGGTTAACGAAATCACGATAAATCATTTTTAAACAACTCTGGGAAAAGTTGGGGATGCCTGTAGCCTAGTGGCTGAGGTACATGACTGGGACACTGGGGAGTTGGTCCGGCAAGCCCCAGTGTAGCCGCGATAAGATCCACACAGCTGTTGGGCCCTTGGGGGCCCCAGGGGGGATTGTCACCTGCTTAGACTAATCAGCTATAAGTCGCTTTGGGTAAAATAAAATAAAAACATCAACGAAATAACTAATGTAACGTAAGGTGGGATGATGGGAAAATGGTATGGTGTTGTTCGTGCTCTCCCGACTTTGGCTCGTAAAGATATAAGGATGGAATGGACGGGGCGGCATTTTGATGCTCTGCAGCGTGTGGGCCGTCACGGGGCTGTCCTGGCAGGAGGGGCGGTGTGACCGGCGGGAGGGGCGGTGTGACCGGAGGGAGGGGCGGTGTGACCGGCAGGAGGGGCGGTGTGACCGGCGGGAGGGGCGGTGATCGGCGGGAGGGGCGGTGTGACCGGCGGGAGGGCGGTGTGACCGGCGGGAGGGGCGGTGTGACCGGCGGGAGGGCGGTGTGACCGGCGGGAGGGGAGGTGTGACCGGCGGGAGGGGAGGTGTGACCGGCAGGAGGGGAGGTGTGACCGGCAGGAGGGGAGGTGTGACCGGCAGGAGGGGAGGTGTGACCGGCAGGAGGGGCGGTGTGACCGGCAGGAGGGGCGGTGTGACCGGCGGGAGGGCGGTGTGACCGGCGGGAGGGCAGTGTGACCGGCGGGAGGGCGGTGTGACCGGCAGGAGGGGCGGTGGCTGTGACTGGCGGGGCCCTGGCGCGCGTTCGGTGGAAATGTTAAACTCCCTGAAGGAACCGGAGCGCTGTCGCCCATTTCACCTCATTAAGCCACATCACAGGTCTTAATGTTAACCCTCAGGGGGCATTAGAGATCTGGTAAGATATTTATCTCGTAACTGATTATTATGGAACAGCTATAAACAGTTACCACCCTGGGGCACAAATAAACCAGTTTGTGTGTCTTGGCACTCCCAAGAATTACACTTTTGCGAGTATAGACCTGGCTTTCATGGTTCTCCTGAGATTAATATACAGCTCTGCATGAAGCCAGCAAATAACATGGGAAAGCGTTTAATTGTAAAATGTAGTAATTCAGTTATTACTGTTTAAATGGCAAAATGTAGCAGACTTTGTAACAGACAGAATTTGACAGCGGTACTGTGCCACATGGGTCAGTCCTCTCTGACTGCATGCGAGTGGATTCATTCGGCATCTTGGCATATAAAATTAAACGGGCCGTGCTTAAATTAACTAAAATAAAACAAGGTTCTGGGCGGCACGGATGGTGCAGTGGGTAGCACTGCCGCCTCACAGCAAGGAGGTCCTGGGTTCGAATCCCCGTTGGCCGGGGCCTCTCTGTGCGGAGTTTGCATGTTCTCCCAGTGTCTGCGTGGGTTTCCTCCGGTTACTCCGGTTTCCTCCCACAGTCCAAAGACATGCACGTTAGGCTGATTGGAGAGTCTAAATTGCCCGTAGGTATGAGTGTGTGAGTGAATGGTGTCTGTGCCCTGCGATAGACTGGCGACCTGCCCAGGGTGTATTCCTGCCTTTCGCCCAATGTATGCTGGGATAGGCTCCAGCCCCCCTGCGACCCTGATCGGGATAAGCGGGTTCAGATAATGGATGGATGGATGGAAAACAAGGTTCTTCCATTGCTGAGTACTTTACAGCTGAATCTAGTCCTCATCCCCCAAATCCTATGGAGATCCATTCAAATGCAAAGAGTTTTAGTATCGTTAAGGAGGAGAACCTGAAAATATTATATCCAGACTGATGATTTAGATAAGTCACAGAAATCAGGAAGTCATGTCATGCATTTAGTTGATACTGCAATGCCTTGGCACGTTTGGATCAGTTCAAAGAGAATTTCTGTTTTTTCCAAATGCCAAGGATATGACTTCGAATTGGACAAACTCCAGCTTCTGTTCGTGAGTCTCTTTTTGGGTGCCACTCCCATCCGTTTTAAGAGCGAATATCTCTAGAGCGAAACATTTAACGAGGCGAATGTGCGAATGTTTTGCTTTTTTATTGAATGTACAACGCACATTTACACAAAGTTTGAGCAAATTTGGAGGGCTCACCCCCCACACCATGATTTTTCACAGAATGACCCTATTAGTATCTTTGGAGACTCATTCATTCACACTGAGTTTGACATGATCATTTGGAAAGGGCATTTCATTATAATGCTTTCTAGTCCTTCACATTCACTCAAAGTACCTTGAAAATACAGTTTTTAACAGCATTTAAGTTGTGTGACATTGAATAGCCATAGATTACTTTTTTTTTTTATCCCGTTGCTATAAAATGTTTTCTTTTTGTCTTGTGTATTTTTAATAACTGTAATGACTTCGAACAAAAAGTGTGTTGAACATAAAATGTCTTTCTTGCTTAAATGAAGAATACATAATTAAGGTGGGATTTCTGAGATTCTTTAAAGGCATTGCATTTGTTATCTAAATTTGCGCCCCAGTTCTGTTGTAGCATTCTGGCTTTATCCCACATTGCCTCCAACTTGCTTGTCTTTGCCCTTAAAAAATGAAATCATGGATGCATGTTTGAAGTCATGGATGCATGTTTGAAGTCATGGATGCATGTTTGAAGTCATGGATGCATGTTTGAAATCATGGAGGCATGTTTGAAATCGTGGAATGCGTCTTCAGACTGTTCCTGTATCCGTACTGCGCTCAGGGTGACTGAAGGGCAGGCTGGCTTCATGTGGCCGTTTGAAGTGCGGGCTGTAAAACCTGGCTGTTTTTCCACACAGCCGAGAGAACAAGCTGTGCGTCCCGAGGTGTTCAACTGCACTGATAGCACAGCAATATCCTGCTTTTTTTATGAGTCCACTCCACTCTCCAGAGAGCCGTCCTGCCTACGTCGTTTCCCCCCTGCTGACCTGCCATTATCCCCACTGTTCACTCCGGGTACGCCCAAGACGCTGTCATCAGATACAGAGACTCTTCCAGTGCCTGCTGGCCTCTGTCTAAACCAGGGATCAGCGTCTCGAGGGCCGAGAACTGCCGTCTTTCCACCCTCCCTGTACCTGAGGCTCAGGTGTGAAGACAGTCCGGCCAATGGTGCGGTACTAATTGCCCGGTAGAAAAGAAAACCAGGAGCTGGATTTGGATTCGAGGGCCAGAATCTGTTACTTATGTAAAGCGCGTTTGGGACAGTCTGCTGTGAAAAGCGCAGATACAATTGAATTGAATTGCTGCAGTCTAATTCAGTACTGCATGCTTTTTGGTGTTGATCACACACTGCCCTGCCCCCTATAACGCCACCTATGACACTTCTCCTCCCCACGTGCACTGCTCTCTCTCTCGCTCTCTCTCACTCTGTGGTAATGAGCCTTGTTAATGCCCAGACCCCGTTCACCCACACTGCTGCTCTCTTCAGCCTGAGCCCCCCAGCTCCCTCTGCTGGTCGCAGGGGGAACTGCCTATGCCTATGCCTGTGCCTGTGCCTGTGCCTGTGCCTGTGCCTGTGCCTGTGCCTGTGCCTGTGCCTGTGCCTGTGTCTGTGTCTGTGTCCGTGAGTGTGAGTGCCTGTGTGCCTGAGCTGTGTGTGTGTGTGTGTGTGTGTGTGTGTGTGTGTGTGTGTGTGTGTGTGTGTGTGTGTGTGTGTGTGTGTGGTGTATAAAGATTATCTTCCCTTGAGACTCACACACTTACCGTCACCCAGCAGCTTTACCCACAACATCAGAACAAATGAGAGCTGTGTTGGAGACGCGTCGTCTTGTTCTTTCATTTTGTAACTTTAATTCACGCTCAAATTCAGTATCAAACGCGTCATCCAGGCTGTAAACTGAGCCCTGTACTGGCATACTCAGGTGTGTTTGCAGTTTCAGCCGCCTTGTGTGCAAAACTGCTTGTTCACAGATATGACAGTTTTTTGTTGTTGTTTTGACTTTAAAATGAGTACGTTGTCTGCACACAGTTGTTTTTGCAAATCTCAGTTGGATATGCGAATACCAACTGGTCATTCAGTGTTCAGAGTGGTTTGTTAAAGCAGCACTGTGTGATCTGCAGGGTCTTAACAGAATGCTGCTGAGTGACAGCTCAGATGTGTTTAAATGCTACTTTTGAACGTTGGTCTGAGCTGCCCTCTTCCCATTGGCCGTTCAGTTTCCCAGTACCCTGTCTGCAGTCAGTGGTGTTTAAAGGCCCGGTGCGGTCAGAAACCTTCTGACCCATGTTTCTCATTATGAACATGTGATGGACTGAAATAGCATTGTGAGACCCTTGGTCACTGTCATCAATGCAAACTTGTAAGCTTGACAGACATAACAACAATGCTCAGTTTCAAACCTGTTTTATAAGGTGTGCTCACCGTTTCCAATCTTAACCATATGCCACTCTCAACCTTATACCTTCTCAACCAATCAAAATGGCCGCTGTACTACTGTTTTGAGTCCCTATTAAAACCCTACTAAAATTCTCTGAACTTGGTGGAGACACTTCATATTGGGCTTGGGGCTACAAGGGCTAAGCTTGTTCCTCTTCCGCGTGTCCTGGTGTACAGTAATCCTCTTTACTGTGTCCTGATGTACAGTAATCCCCTTTACTGTTTTCTGGTGTACAGTAATCCCCTTTACTGTTTTCTGGTGTACAGTAATCCCCTTTACTGTGTCCTGATGTACAGTAATCCCCTTTACTGTTTTCTGGTGTACAGTAATCCCCTTTACTGTGTTCTGGTGTACAGTAATCCCCTTTACTGTGTTCTGGTGTACAGTAATCCTCCTTTACTGTGTTCTGGTGTACAGTAATCCTCCTTTACTGTGTTCTGGTGTACAGTAGTCCTACTTTACTGTGTTTTGGTCTACAGTAATCCTCCTCCTCCTCCTGTCTTGCAGTCTTGGGACATTTTCTTCCGGAATGCCAACGCAGGGGCCCCCCCGGGCGCGGCCTACCAGAGCCCCCCCCCGCTGGGCGTCAGCCTGTCGGGGCTGGTGCAGGCGCAGTCTCTGGTGGGGGCCCAGCCCAACGTGGAGAAGCTGGTGGAGGACCATCTGGCCGTGCAGTCCCTTATCCGTGCCTACCAGGTCAGAGCGCGTTCCTCCCAACCCCTCACCCACCCCCGGGGGCACATTCTCACCCCCCTAACCCCTCACTCACCCCCCAGGGCACGCCTCACCCCCCAACCCCTCACTCACCCCCCTAACCCCTCATTCACCCCCCAGGGCACGCCTCACCCCCCTAACCCCTCACTCACCCCCCAGGCCACGCCCTACCCCCCTAACCCCTCACTCACCCCCCAGGCCACGCCCTCACCCCCCTAACGCCTCACTCACCCCCCAGGCCACGCCCTACCCCCCTAACCCCTCACTCACCCCCCAGGCCACGCCCTCACCCCCCTAACCCCTCACTCACCCCCCAGGCCACGCCCTACCCCCCTAACCCCTCACTCACCCCCCAGGCCACGCCCTCACCCCCCTAACGCCTCACTCGCTCTCCAGGGGCACGTTCTTACTCCCCCTAACCCCTCACCCCCCCCCACCAGGTCCTCTCCTAAGACCAGGCCAAATGCTCTCATTGGTTTGAGGGAGATTGCGCATTCAGTAAAAGCTCAGTGTTGCATAATTGGCGCGACTGTTCATAAGGCCATCTGTGTCCCAGAATCTTTTTTTTAAAATGAGGCTGACAAGCAAATGATGTTTTCAGGCTTCAACACTCAGTGGAATTGAGGCATCTGATAACTGGCAGCGGAAATAACTTCTATTTGTGGCTTTGCGGTTAAAATGGAGAACTGTAAGCTGGTGCAGTGTCATTGCTCTCGAGCTATGCTGCTGTCTGTAGAATGTAGGCGATACTTTTTTCTACCTCATGTGCATGAATATATTTTTATGCTTTTTCTGCATACACTTGTTCACGGTAAGTTTCGCATTGTTTGACATTATGTAAGTGTTGAGTTTCACTCAGCACTAGATGTAAATGTTTTGGGACTGGTATTTTTGTTGTGCCGTGTGCTTGGACACCGTTTCCAGGACGTGATGTCTGTTGCCTTGCTCTCAGGCGACAGGGCATCACAAAGCCAAACTCGACTCACTGGGCATCAGTGTCAGTTTGACAATGTCCCAGTGTCTGCCTGGTTACACACACAGGTGAGAAGTGCTTCTCCATGGCTGCTGTGCACAGGCTGATCATGAACCTGTCTGTTAATGCACCTGTCTGTCAATGCACCTGTCTGTTAATGCACCTGTCTGTTACTGAACCTGTCTGTTACTGAACCTGTCTGTTAATGTCGCTTTTTTCCCTTCCCTCCCCCTCCTCCTTTCATCTCTCTCTCTCTCCCTCTCCCCCCTCCTGTCCCCGTCTCTCACACTCTTTCTTATCTCTGCGTCTTCTGTCACTGTTTTTCCCCAAAACACGTTTGTGCTTTTTTTCTTCAATCACTTCCCTCTTCCTCCTCCTCTACCTCCTCCTCCTCC
>NC_083770.1:46023461-46035961 GCF_963514075.1 Conger conger | reverse complement strand
ACACTCACACACACACACACACAACACAGGGAGCACACCTAATCTCTCTGGATCATCACGTTAGAGCTTCTGGTGCAGAGAAGGTAAACTCAGACATTCGGGGAGTAACGAGGTAGACAGTAGGCCATTCCTAATGTATGCCCCTGTGATCTGTGCTGTCACTGACAGGCTAGCGTCAATTTAGCCATTACTCATTTTTCATTATAATCTTTGGGTATTTGAAGACACCACAAAAGCTGACATACGGATTAATTTTGGTTGTCACCTTCTTATTGTTTCCAAAATGACTAACCTTTTAACCATAAATATGAACTATAAAGAGCCTAAGGTACAGTACGTGGAAGTTTGGTACCTGAATCTTCCGCAAAGAAATCTGAGATAAAAATAAAAATGGTTTTATATTTTCTTACATTTTATACAATAGGGTCAAAGGAACCCCACACAACACATGTATGCAGAGTTGGTACAGGACTTAGCATAGCAGTATGTTTATTGCATGTTTACCATTTAATCCCACCAAATCCCACAAGGTTAACGGTTTTTTAACACTAAATGGGGTCAAATTGACCCCAAACATAATAGGAGGGTTAAACTAATGACTTGGCATGTTTGTTGAAGTGTGGCATCGCAAGTGCAACTTCAGCAACTGGTAGGATCATTTACCGCCAGGTGGTTTTCAGAATTTGCAAGTCTACAAGTGAGCTGCACTGCACTATTTTGTGTTTTTTATGAAAATGGCTTATGGATTGCTATCCTCTGCAGTTAATTAAAAAGCTAACCAGCATATGCTTGTATATATGGCTCATGAAAACGATGAACCTGAACGATGAACTAGCAGTCTAGCTAACCAGTCTTGTGTTTATAAAAAAATTGCAGCTTCAAGTTGTCTCAGTGATAGGAATTTTTCAGGGTTTTTAAACTCCCTAGCTTCGCACAGTTAGCCAGAGGTAGCCTACAGCCATGGATTCTAGATGGGTTAATACTTTGTGTATCCTGTTTGCTGCAATGCAGAAGGTAGTTTTCAGTTTTCAAAAATAAACTGCCAGCTAACTGTCCTCATGGAATTCGGAGCGCAGAAAATTCCACTAATAGCTGTCAGCAGGAGCACAAAGTTTCTCAGCAAACCTGCGCCGTGCCAGGCAGGCTGCACGCAGTGCTGTACCCTGACAGTTTGAATTCTGCACTGCGGCTCCAGAGTTGTGGGAGGAGAGTGAATTGGCTGTGGTTTATGTAGGAAGACTAAAGCATCCGTGACAGCGAGTAGCGTGGGGGGTTGGTCTGCTATGGGTCTCAAACACCTGTCATGCCATGGTTTGAGGAGGTTGCTAACTGTAGCATGTTTCCCTTTTTTTTTTTTTATTACTGAAAGCAAGTTAATCGATAATGTACACCTTTAAACCCCTGGGGTATGATAGTGTACTCAAATGAACAAATGAATTGCTCATCTGTTCGCAGGAAGGTATTCAGTTTATTGGAAATGCTGGTCTGTTAGTTTGTGATCTCCTCAGCACTAACGTGTAACTTGCTCAGTGGCTGTCGTCGGGCGTATGTGGGGGAACCGTCTGGCACCGACCCCGGTCCCTCTGCTGGCCGTAGCATGAAGTGCAGGCAGTGGGAGTAGCTCATAGCTAACAGAGTGCTAGCCTAGGAACACCACTCATTTTAACTGTGAGAGGAATGGCAGTTAGTGATGGAGGGCTTTGCAGGGGGCTTATCAGCACCCCAGTGTGGGTGACGTCATTCCTTGATTGACACTGCTGTAACCATAGCGCTACACAGTCCATTCTGGGCCCTCACAAAGCCTATTCCTAACCAGGTTTTATAAAGCAATAGAAAATGGAAGTACTTGGACAGTGACATTTTTGTTGTTGTTCACATTTGGCTCTGTACTCCAGCTTTGAAATGAAACAATAAAAAAAAAAAAAACAGGTTAAAGTGCAGACTATCGCCTTTAATTTGACTGTATTTACATCAGGTGATATGTAGAGGAATTATGTCTTTTATTAGGGGACCAAAAGTAATGGGACATGGGTTGTGCCAATGAAAGTCAAGGCAGCCATTTTGTGGCTTAGAAATGAGAAAAGGACAGTCGGAGACGTGGGCCGAACCGTAGGCTTAACACAACAATCTGTTCGGAGCAACTGATTTGCCCTGCCCGACACTGCTTGGCTCAGTTTTCAGTTTATTCTGCCTGCAAAGAAAACTGTTTTATATGGACACACCCAAGTTCAGGAATGCTGGAAATCTTTATGTGCTTAAGAACGCGAGCGTGGACGAAAATTTGCGGTGTTGACTTAAGCTTCAGGCTGTTGTGTGAGCACCGTGCCTGCCCTGATCTAACAACGGCAACAAGAACTCCTCAACCACAAACTTCAAATTCCTGCAGACACTGCAGACCTCCAGGCCTGGAGTTTGAAACCTCTGCTCTCGAGTCTGCTTCGGTACTGGTCGGTTTGGAACATCCCTCCCAGTGGTATTACGAAGTCCCTCTTCCGGATATTGATTAGTCAGACTGTTGAGGCCTGTTCCAGTTTTTTAATGCCGATGTAATGGGTACATACAGAGATGTGCAGATGCGCTAGTCACTGTGATGTTGGAGCTACCGTGGCTATGATCTTAAGAACTTTAGTTGATGTATCATACTTGTTTACTTTTTATACAAACTTAAGACGTTTTCCTCTGCTTAGTTTTCAGAACTTGCTTTCCTCCAGATAATGGGTCCAGTCGATCAATTGCCACTCTGAATCCCTCTGAATGTACAATCTCTTGACCTTGCTGTATGCAAGAGCTCAGATTGGGTAGAAACCTGAGATTTCAATGCTACAACAAATCTTCTATATTAACTTTATTTCTTTTATTTTATTTTATTTGTTCCCCTCTGGCCTATATCCAGTCCCGTTGATTTTGGGATGGCAGTTCATGTTCAGGGAGAAAACGCAACATGGGCTAAAGCGGCTAACCTAACACGTCAGGAATGCGCTCTGCTCTCATGAACGTCCTCCTCTGAGAAGGAACAGCTTGTTCTGTTCTGGAGTTTAGGGGGTAGATGTATTGAGGATTAAGGGAGACCCCCTCCACTGAAAGGGTAAGGAGTATGTGGTGGAAGTGCATTTGAGTGCACTTTATTCCCTCCCCGCCTGTGTTCACTGAAGGCCTGACGCCCCTCATAGAGATGAGATTTTAATCACCGCCATTCTCCTCTGAACTTCTACTTCTTGGTGCCACGGGGGGGATACCGAGTGTTTGGAAAATCCCTGAGCCAACTTTCTATCCCAGGACAGAATTCAGTGTCCTAATTGTATAGCCTATTAGCTGTTATTTTATTGTACTTGTTGCTCTAAGATTACCATTGGAATTTTATGGGCGCATAGGTCCAGCCCTTCTCAGCAGCTCACCCAAATCCGTGTTTTCACAGACCCTGCGGCTAAGTTCAGGTTTAGGTGCTCCAGCCGGTCCGGAAATTTGGTCTGGAACCTAGAGCTCTCCGGTCTTTACCGGACGGGGGGGGGGCGAGCTTGGTGTGTGTTGTGGTGCTGTCTCTGTGCCGGCCGAGCTTTGAGGTTGCGAACACCGCGGGCTGCTCCACGTCTCCCTGGGCTCTGACCGCCCCGCGGGGCTTCGGCTGTGCGGCTACGCGTGGGTGTCTGCGGAGAGGAGCTTCAGTGCTGATCGTGCGATACTGCGGCTGTGGGTTGCTTTTGTGTGTGTGTGTGTGTGTGTGCGTGTGTGTGTGCGTGTGTGTGTGCGTGTGTGTGTGCGTGTGTGTGTGCGTGTGTGTGTGTGTGCGTGTGTGTGTGCGTGTGTGTGTGCGTGTGCGTGTGTGTGTGTGTGTGTGCGTGTGTGTGTGCGTGTGTGTGTGCGTGTGTGAGTGAGTGTGTGACTGAGTGACTGAGTGACTGAGTGGTAAATGTTCCTTTTGTTTGTGACTGTGGTGTTTTCCCGGTGGAGGGTGCGATTGGTGGGAGGGAGCAGTAAGGCCCCACTCCCACCCCCCACCCCCCCCCCTCTTCACGGGACCTCGGGTAACTAACTGTCTTCGGGTCTCTCTTTCCCGCTGCCCTCTCAGACCTCGTGGTTTTCAAGAAGCGCCTCAGTGCTCTGACAGTCGGAGGTACGGACTCTCAGATCTCGATCTCGCCCTCGCCCTGTGCCTCTCTCTGTCCCTCCTCCTCTTCTTTCACTCTTTTTCTTCCCCCCCTCTTTTCTTCTCTCGGCTTCTCCCTGGTTTTGCTGTCGCTTTTTTCCCCCACGGAACGGACGGTGGTAAATAAATAACGACGCTGTGAAAGCCAGGCTGTGGTGCGGTGGAGAGGACCACCTCTCTGAGGCCTGTTGGCCTCAGTAACATCTCCGGACAGCCACGGCCTGACGCTGCTTTCTCACAACCGCTGTGGCTCTGAACACTCTGTGTACGCTGATTCTGCACAAGTCGTGATTTAACTACACTCGGGTTCAAGTAGTTTTTGTTTTAGATTCAAATACATTTTTTGCATTTTGACTAATCTTGCCTGGTGTATTGTAACGCCGAAATGTATTTGAGTCCAAAATAAAATGAAACAAATGCAATTTGAACCCCGGTCTCCTTAAAGCACGGTATTTGTGGACGTATCAGTGTGTGCACTGGTGTTCAGAGCGTAGTGGCTCTTTAAGGTGTAAGATCACATTATGTGATTAGAATGTTCTTAACTGAGCATTCTGTCGCTGATGTCACAATCGCGACTGGTAACTGAAAGCAATGGAGTTCTAGAACACTGACTTAGAATTCAAAATTTTTTTAAACATTCCAGAACACTGACCCTTCAGAGGGCTAATACGCAGAACACGGGCTGCAACATGCCGTTGCCACAAAAGCCTATTTATTTATCAGTCTGTCTGTTCCTGGGTCCGCTAGCAGCCATGAAACAAAGAGACCATGTCAAAGATGGTGGACATCTGGAGGGACTGCTCTCGCTCTGTCCATGCTTGTACTCGAGATGGAGGTTCATGAGATTTGTGCAGTAGAGATAATTGCGTGAGTGGATCTCACTTAGTCACTCTCTCGGTCAGCCAGCCAGTCAGGTCTCCATCGTCTCTCTGTCCCGGCTGTTCCCTTGTTCACTAGGATAAATGCCTGTTTGTTCCTCAGCTTAGATGGCTAGACCTGTGCTTATAGTACGTTGTGGTCTTCTTGCAGTATTCGTAGTGTGTGTGTGTGTGTGTGACTATGCCTAGCCGATTTATACAGGCTGTTCAGATGATCAGATATTATTGTTTTGAAAATAAGCATGATCCTTGGCTTGTTTGTAGTGCCATTTTTCACATTTTAAGCCCACGTTCCTCTCCAGAGACCCAGAAGTCACGGTGTCATTGACCAGTTGGTGGTATTTCGGCACTTTGTATGAAAGTTCCTCTTTTGTCCTTTGTTTTTCTAGAATAATCTTTTGTTTTAATTTCTTTTTCAGAGTCTGATTACAAATCCCATTTTAAGATTTGTTCGAAAGACTGGGAGTCCGGTAATAATGCCAGCTCAGTCCTGTCAAGTAGAAACCAAATGTGTGCAGTCTGCTTGCTTTCTGCGCCTCGGCACCACTGTGTAACGTGCACAGAGATGCATTGTGGGCAATGCGAGCCTGGAGGCTGCTGGGAATGTAGTGACTCACACCGTCGGCTGGTTTTATATAACACCGGTCGCTGTCAGTGGCTGGCTTCACAGGATATGATGTCACAGCCCCCCCCTCCCCTGTCCGGGCCTCCGTGAGGCCTGTGGTTTTGAGGTCTTGCGCAACTCCTCGGAGCAGGGGCCCTAACGCATGTAGCTTCAGCCCTGATCCCATTTGAGGAGGTGGGGGTTGATGGAAAGCAGGGGGGGGGGGCAGAACGCTGTTCGGCTGCCAAAGTCTTAAGCATGTTCTGTGCCCTGTGCTGAGAGGGTCTCTGAGTCTACATTCCACGTCCCAGCGATGGAGGCCTCTGGTGCTGTGCTTCTACCCTGTAACCACAACCACCCCCGCCCTTCCGCCAACTTTAGCTATCCTCTGACCACAGGGGAAAGCTCTGAAGCTTGAGACTGCCTTCCCCAGAAGCACCAACTGTGCTTCTCTTCTGTAGACGTAATCGGATCGTTTCGGCCCCGTTTCGCTCTCTCCCTCCGTATATTGGCTGAAAACTGATGAACAGAATCCTGTGACTTCTCCATGCGGATACTCTGCTCATTCGTCTTTCTTTGTTCTTTTCTGTAGTGATTCTACCTTTCAGCCCTGACCCTCCAGCTCTGTACCCCAGCCCCCCACACACACACACACACACACACACACACACACACACACACACACACACACACACACACACACACACACACACACACACACACACACACACACACACACACACACCCTTCCCCTCTTCCTACTGGTCTTTGTATGGCTCTGAATGTTGCTGATGAGGCTTTGGGTCCTAAATGTTGGTTTTGTTGGTCCCTCTGCTGCCTTATGTATTTTACACTGGTGCGTTTCTGCTTGTAAGGAACCTAAAATGGCCGCCACCAACATATCAATTTCCATTACTGATAGTGCCAGACCTACAGTTCACACAAAGGCCTGTAGCTGTCATTGTGAAAGGGGAAGTAGTTTTGTTCTGAAAGCCTTGGGGAGGTGGCTCTCTTTGATTCGCTGTGAAGTTCAGAGCCAGTGTTCCTCATAGACTAATACTAACACAGTTTTTTTTACCTGCTCATAGCATCTAAAACCTGAAAGGGTTTGTTTAATTGAAACTGGGAACAAAGGACCTCCTCTGCTCATTGACCTGTTAATTGAAAAGCCAGGATTTTTTTTTTTTTAGGGGGCGTGGAAATTTGAAATGTCGGTGCTGATCTATATGTTTTTGTCTGGGTAAATATGTCAAAGTGCTCTTTACCACTGAGAGTAAATGGTCTTCTTTGCAAGGCAGTGTTTGGCCTAAAGCGCACTCTTGGGTGTTGCTGCGTGTGCAGCTGGCTGTCTCTGTTCCACAGGCACCGTGTTGAGTAGCGCTGACGTGTGTTTGACGTGCAGTGTGCTCGACAGTCTCCTGGCAGTTCTGCCCGTCTTTGGACTGGGGTGTACGCTTATTGTTAATGTCCTGTTATATGTTCTTGGTGGCCCTCAGCGGTGGACGTGGCCCCAGTGTCCAAGCCTCAGAAAACACTAACCTGCACTGGATCGACAGATCCCAAGCCGCCTCTAACACGACACACGTTTGCACCTGTGCCAAGAGATCCACTTGGCTGTCATGGTTTTGTTCATTAACTGATATAAATCAAAGCAATGTGCACAGCACACCAGAACGATTGTAGTATAAATGTGACAAGCACTGATGAGAGGGATATTGCGATGGTAGATAATAAAATGGGGATCAAAAGATAAATGCCTTATGGGAGGGGTTGACTAGCATCCTGAAGTTGCAGCCAGGGAACAAACATGGTTAAAAAAAACATATAAAATGTAATTTTAAGATTTCGTACGGTTTGGCTGAGAAGCTAGTGGACGTGCAGAAATCCTTTTCTTCAGCGAAAATGATGCTCATAAATTCTGCGCCCAGCCTCCCCCCACGTCCCCCCAAATCTGACCTCCGGGCAGCTCATTAGGCTGACTGGCGGTGGGGGTTGGTGGGGTACACTGGGGAGGAGGTGCTGCTGAAGGGAGAGGATTATTATATCTGTGAAGGGGGTGGGGGTGGGGCACAGGGAATGGGGGTAGGGCATTGGGTGAAAACAGGAAATGTATTTTTGAGTGTTGGGGTAGGGTAGGGTATCCACAGTAACCATAGCTCCCGGACCAGGTGCGAGCTCACAGGTAGAGCAGGGGGGGGGGGGTGGAAGGAGCCAGGCAGTGTCGGGTTGCCAGGTCAGCCTTGGGGGGGAAGGGAAGCTCAGGACCGAATCGGAGCACTGACCTGGCAACCTTTTACAAACACTACACTGACGGGTCGTGACCCAGGGCGTTTCAGACCTGCGTTACAACTAGAGGGAACAACAGAAATAGAAAATACTCTGTTGAAAGACACACTTCATTTCACATGCCTATTATAATAAGCCAGTGGCCAGCCACAGGGCTCTCAGACATCTCATTAGGACTGATGGAGGATGAGCACACAAGTATTAACATATTAACTCCAAACTCACAGTATTAAATATGTTTGTTTTTTTTGGGGGGGTTTTTTGTGTGTTTTAACCCGAATGCTTCATGTTGATGTCTAACCCTCTTTCTTCCTATTTGACATTTCTCATCTGCATTCTATCCATCCCCCTAATATTTAACATCTCTGCCAAACCCGAATCCCCTTTTCTGCCCCCCCCCCGTTTTGAGTGACCTTGCCTCTTTCACTCTGAAATGCCTCGCCTTGTTTCCGTGGTGCTAATGGGCGGAGCTGCTGCTTTGTCCCGGCGCTGTGCTGCCGTGTGAGACACGCGTCTGGTGTGTCGCGGTGTTAAGACCTCTCCTCGTTGTCTCACGGTCGATCTGGAACGGTTCACTCTGATTGTGTTTGTTTGTGTGCCCCCCCCTCTCCCTCTTCTCTATATTCCGGGACGGGCTCTTCTGGATGTGTCGCTCCACATGAATCCCGGTCCTGCCTCTTCCACCCTCTCAACCCTAACCTGTGACCCCCACCCCACCCCCACCCCTCCTTGCTGAGCAGGGTTTTACGGGCTGGATGAGTCCGACCTGGACAAGGTGTTCCGCCTCCCCACCACCACCTTCATCGGGGGCAGTGAGAGTGCCCTGCCCCTCCGCGAGATCATCCGTCGCCTGGAGGTGCGTGTGCCCGCCCGCTTCTCCACCCAGACCTGCTCTAGAGCATACACCAGCACATATACCCACATAAACCCAGACCAGCTCTAGAGCATACACCAGCACCTATACCCGCATACACCCCATCCTGCTCTAGAGCATACACCAGCACATATACACCCCATCCTGCTCTAGAGCATACACCAGCACCTATACACCCCATCCTGCTCTAGAGCATACACCAGCACATATACCCACATACACCCCGTCCTGCTCTAGAGCATACACCAGCACATATACCCACATACACCCCGTCCTGCTCTAGAGCATACACCAGCACCTATACCCGCATACACCCTGCCCTGCTCTAGAGCATACCTGCTCTAGAGCATACCCCAGCACATATACCCACATACACCCCATCCTGCTCTAGAGCATACACCAGCACATATACCCACATACACCCCATCCTGCTCTAGAGCATACACCAGCACCTATACCCACATACACCCCGTCCTGCTCTAGAGCATACACCAGCACCTATACCCACATACACCCCGCCCTGCTCTAGAGCATACACCAGCACGTATACCCACATACACCCCATCCTGCTCTAGATCATACACCAGCACATAAACCCACATACACCCCGTCCTGCTCTAGATCATACACCAGCACATATACCCACATACACCCCGTCCTGCTCTAGAGCATACACCAGCACATATACCCACATACACCCCGTCCTGCTCTAGAGCATACACCAGCACCTATACCCGCATACACCCTGCCCTGCTCTAGAGCATACCTGCTCTAGAGCATACCCCAGCACATATACCCACATACACCCCATCCTGCTCTAGAGCATACACCAGCACATATACCCACATACACCCCATCCTGCTCTAGAGCATACACCAGCACCTATACCCACATACACCCCGTCCTGCTCTAGAGCATACACCAGCACCTATACCCACATACACCCCGCCCTGCTCTAGAGCATACACCAGCACGTATACCCACATACACCCCATCCTGCTCTAGATCATACACCAGCACATAAACCCACATACACCCCGTCCTGCTCTAGAGCATACACCAGCACCTACACCCACATACACCCCATCCTGCTCTAGAGCATACACCAGCACATATACCCACATACACCCCGTCCTGCTCTAGAGCATACACCAGAACCTATACCCACATACACCCCATCCTGCTCTAGAGCATACACCAGCACGTATACCCACATACACCCCATCCTGCTCTAGAGCATACACAAGCACCTATACCCACATACACCCCTTCCTGCTCTAGAGCATACACAAGCACATAAACCCACATACACCCCGTCCTGCTCTAGAGCATACACCAGCACCTACACCCACATACACCCCATCCTGCTCTAGAGCATACACCAGCACATATACCCACATACACCCCGTCCTGCTCTAGAGCATACACCAGAACCTATACCCACATACACCCCATCCTGCTCTAGAGCATACCCCAGCACATATACCCACATACACCCCGTCCTGCTCTAGAGCATACACCAGCACATATACACCCCATCCTGCTCTAGAGCATACCCCGGCACGTATACCCGCTTCTCTACCCCGTCTGCAAAAACAATTCTATCTTAACAAGCGTGTTTAGTCTTGTAATGAGACTTAAAATCTTCTCTCAATTTGCAAATATTAGCTTGTTTTAAGGTACTGTTTGCTTGATGAGTGAAATGTTGTCATACCGTTGGCCAATCTTCAAATGGGTCAAACTTTCACCCCTCATCGGCAGTGTTTCGTCCGATTTAGCAAAACCGTAATAAAAATGAGATTTGTAAGACTAAGATGCTTGTTAAGACTGACTGATTTATTAAATCTTTTTGCAGTGGGCCTGTGTATCTTGTGGGCCTTCATTGACATGTAGGGTTTGGAATGCTTCAGTAGGCTGGAATCATCTCTGAAAACTCAAATTAACACCATGTCCTTGCATTTAGTGGCTCATAGACACTCACTCTCCGTGCATACACACACACACACACACACACACACACACACACACACTCACACTCGCGCACACACACCGAGAGCTTCCCCCTTTCCGCAGATGGCGTACTGCCAGCACATCGGGGTGGAGTTCATGTTCATCAACGACCTGGATCAGTGCCAGTGGATTCGGCAGAAGTTCGAGAAGCCCGGAGTGATGCAGTTCACTCTGGAGGAGAAGAGGACCCTATTGGCCAGAATGGTCCGCTCCACCAGGTCAGGCCGCGTCACCGCCGCCCACACCCCTACTCCCCCCCCCCCCGACGGTCACACCCGACTTCACCACTTCCCCAGCATCAGTAGAAACCACACACGTTTTGGGTAAATGAGTCGACGGAGCAACAGAACCGCGTGGTTCCCCGTGTCTCTCCGTGTGTCGCAGGTTCGAGGAGTTCCTCCAGAGGAAGTGGTCGTCGGAGAAGCGCTTCGGGCTGGAGGGGTGCGAGGCCCTCATCCCCGCCCTGAAGACCATCATCGACAAGTCGAGCGAGAACGGCGTGGAGAACGTCGTCATGGGCATGCCCCACAGGTCAGCCCCCCCCCCCCCCTTCTGTTTCTGTAATGAGATAGAGACTCCTCAACGAGCCACCATCTAGCTGCAGCTCACAATCCACAGCTGGGTGCAGATGTTTCCTACACGCCGGATCGTTCATGCTCGGCGATGCTAACGATATGACATGAGTTCATGTGAGAATCTCACTCATTAGTCACGCAAATCGAGCTCTCATAAGTCTCTACGTGGTATATAATCGCTCTCCAGGGAGAACCTTCAAGGGAGTTGTTCAGGGGTTTGTGAAGAACGCAAAAACCTCAATTTAATCTGCGACATGTATACATTTGGGTTTTTTTTTTTTTTAAACCTGCACTGGAATGGTGGTTCTCCTTTTACTCACTGTTATCCGAGGACAGCGCGGTAATCAGCTTCTACCGGGAGCAGAAGTGTCCTGTCGCACCTGAGGCACTTACATGCTCCAGTGCCGCTCCTCATCCTGCTATGGGCTCTGGCCCTTCTCTGCCAAGGGCCGGCGGACGCAGTTTTTCTCCCCGCTGAGCTGTCGGTGCCCGGGGCTGTCACGCACCACGAGTTTCTGTCAGCGGAGTTGGCTGACCCCCCGAGTATAAGAGCCGAGGGTTAACCCCCAACCCCCCAAAACCCCCCCCCCCCCCCCCCCATTTGTCTGAAGGCCTGTCTCCTCCCTCAGGGGCCGTCTGAACGTCCTGGCGAACGTGATCCGGAAGGAGCTGGAGCAGATCTTCTGCCAGTTCGACTCCAAGCTGGAGGCTGCAGACGAGGTTTCCCTTCCTGCGCTCGTCTCTTCCGTTCCGCGCTCGCCCCGTCTCTCGTGGGCGACGAACCGTCGATTTCTTACACTGAGTTCAACAGGAGCATTCAGAGAAAAATCCTTTTGTGTCTACTGCATATCGTAGCTACTGCATGCATGCTGCATATCTGTTTGAGGCCCATTCGATACCTTGGACCCTTGATGACTTTTACAGCCATTTACAGTAATGTTGGAGCAAACTGATTTCACCAGCGAGTCTGTGTGTGTCAAACATTATTTGTTTGCCTGAGTTAGGTGGTTGAAAGCCCATTATTATATCTCTAGCAAATTCAGGTGACTTGATGACTTTAGCCATTTAGTCAAAAAATGTGTTCCATACTGTAGCAGTGTAATTTACAGCTCTAGTCTAGATTCCCCCC